>NW_015163124.1:159295-161770 GCF_001447785.1 Gekko japonicus
GAGAATAAAAGCAGCACAACAGATGGGTGGGGAGGACGGGAAGGGTATTCCAAAGAGAGCAAAGGCAGTTTTCCTTTGGACTACTCAGCCTCAGGCTCACTGAACACTGCCCTCTCTCAGGCCCCCACCCCACCCATGCCTTTACAAAGCCGGCCACCTTGGTCCCAGTGTGCAGCAGCAAGAGCAGCCGCGAAGGGGAATCAGAGGAAGGCAGCAGCCGGGCGCAAGAAGTGGAGGAGGTGCCTTGGAGGCCATCTGGGATGAGGGAGGGACCGCAGCCCCTGAGCTTCGACGCTCCCTTCGGCAGGGAAAGTCTGCCGGGCCAAGTTCCCCTCCCGGTTCGCGCTGATTTTACTGGTAGCTGGGTGAGGGGGGCAGAGAGGCAGGCTGAACGAATGCGCCTCGAGGACTCAGCAGTAAGGGAGAGCCCGGGCAAGCATGCTTCCTACCTTTGTGTGCGCGTGCAGGAAACCAGGAAAGCCAGACTCCACGTGCAGCCCGGCAGAACTAAGGGCTGCTGGGAGCCAAGGGTGGGGCTTCACTTCCAGGAGGAACCAAGCCCCCGCCCTAACTTCCTTCCCGGTCCCAACCCAGCCGCTGAACATAGTTTCAGAATGTGGTGCGGGGAGCAAGGGTGGCTGGAACCAGTTGCCCCCGGGGGAGGCTGAGCACCTTCCTGAAAATTTCAGGGGAAGGCTGATGCCCCGACGCCCCCACGAACTTTACGCCATCCCTGGGGCATGTCTGCACACTGACATCTCCTCTACAAAGATATCTGAAGCTGCCTGCTACTCAACCAGACCATTGGTCCACTTGTTTCAGAAGAGTCTGCCAGGACGGGCAGCCTCTCCACAGTCTGGTCTTTCCCGGCCTGTTTACTGTGCTGTGAAACTGTGGAGATCAGACTTTTCAGTGGTGGGTGAAGAGGTCCAACGCCCACCCCTCCCCCTGATGGTTATTATTTTTTGGGACTGCTTCGGATCACCCCAAAATTCCCACACTGAGGATACTCTGAACGGACGTGAACATGAAACAGATAAGACAGTTTCAGGGGGTAGCCATGTTGGTCTTCAGTAGAAAAGCTGGGATCGAGGGAGGGAGGGAGTTTTCGGAGGGTAGCTGTGCTGGCCTGCAGTAGAACAGCTGAAATCAAATCCAGTAGCATAGATACATAGATACGTAGATAGATAGACAGACAGACAAACGGACACAGAGGGTAGCCATGTTGCTCTGCAACAGAACAGAATCGAGTCCAGTAGGGGGGAGAAAGAGAGAAAGAGAGAGAGACAGACAGACAGACATTTTCCTCCAAAGAGCACAGGGTGGCATACATACTTCCCACCTATTTTATCCTCACTATAACCCTGCAAGGTAGGATAGGGGGGGAGAGAGAGAGAGAGAGAGAGAGAGAGAGAGAGAGAGAGACTGGCCCAGAGTTACCCAGTTTTCACAATTCTCCAGTGCCAAACTAGACATCATGGCGTCCTCATTTATTTATTTATTTATGTTCTTCCTCGTCTGCCTTTCTCCCTGGGATTCCAGGCGGATGACACAGAGCGAGTCACTGCAGTCGAATGAACGGGACATTCAGGGAACAACGCAATAGGAATTAGGGTTGTGGTGGCTACCATGAGGACACCATCCTCATTCTAAGGGTGATTCTGAAACACTGCCGAGGTCCGATCCTGATCGGCGCTGAAGTGAAGTGGACTGAAGGACTCCCCCTCCCACACCCCATGCGGCTTATCAAATGCAAAAATGGCCACACGCGGGGCTGTTTCAAGGTGGGGTGGGGGAGGCAGGGCACTGCCCTCGCAGCCTTTTAAAATCACTTCAAAACAGTGGCAGTGTCTTCATGGCAGCCACGGGAACTGCGTCACACCTCATGTGGCTCTCGCTCCTGTGAGCAGGAAGGAAACAAGACAGCCGATTGAGGCTATTGGTCAGTGCCATTTTTTGTAACGCTGGAGGAATGAAAAAGTGCCTTTGTGGTCTTGAAAAGCTGTCGTCAGTTCAGACATGCCTATTTGTACTCAGGACATGGCCGGAGGAGGTCGGCTGCAGCAACCTCGAGGAAGCAAAACAGAGCTGGGTCTGATTGGTGCTTGGAGGGGAGCTCTCCCAGATCTCAAAAGCGACCTTGAGGTCCACAATACAAGAAAGGCAGGAAATAAATGCAATTAATGATCCTCTTGGGGGGGGGGCTGCTTCCAGAGCCCCGCCCTCTGAGGCTCCATCGGCGGCAACCCAAGAAAGAGCCTTCTCGGTTGTGGCACCACAACTGTGGAATTCCCTTCCCAGGGAGAGCTGTCCGTCTCATTCTACCATTGTATTCCACCAGTGGGTGAAGATTTCCTGTTTTGCCCAGCGTTCCCTCGCCGATAGCCTTTTACGTGTTTCATTTTACTTGCTTTATTTTTATACACTTGTGTGTGTCTCCCTAATCAAGTTTTCATGTTTTTCTTGCCCGTCGCC
>NW_015163124.1:162455-190388 GCF_001447785.1 Gekko japonicus
TTCAGCACACTGGAGCCATTCACTAATAAAATCATGGTGGTGGGAAATGCCATCAAGTCCCGGCTGACTTACGAGGACCCCCGTAGGTTTTCCAAGGCAAGAGGCGAACAGAGGTGGTTGGCCACTGCCTGGCTCTGCAGAGCAACCTTGAACTTTCTGGGCGGTCACCCATCCAAATACTAAGCAGGGCTGATCGTCCAGGTCAGGGCAATTTATATAACACCATGAATGGCAAAGACCTCTGCCCTGAAGACATTACAAACTAAAATATCAGCTATGCCACACTAGGTGTGGTGTCGTGGTTAGACTGTCGGGCTAGGATCTGGGAGACCCGGGTTTGAACTTCTCCTTGGCCAAGAAAGTTTGCTGGGTGACCTCGGGCCATTGGCATACTCTTGGCCTAACCTACCTCACAGGGTTGTCGTGAGGATTAAACGGAAAAGAACAATGTAAGCGAGTTTGGGTCCCAGTGGGGAGAAAGGCAAGATATCAGCAAAATAAAGAAAGCCCTAAAGTTTAAAGGCCACAGTAGTGCAGGGACAACTCTCAGTTAGATCTTCTAGACAGAGTCAGATCTGCCACTCCAGGCTGTAACCACTGAGCCAGTTGCTTCTTTTTCTCCAGGCAGCAGAAAGCCCCTTCCTGGGTATCTCCACAAGGCTGTCAAGAAGGCAAAGCACACCTACACACCCACACCCACATCTCAGAATTGGAATTTCCTTGCCCATGGCAGGAACTAGCAGATCTCTAGGAAACTACTCTAATCAACCGTCACCTCCTCCTTTTAATCCAGCCGCCGGGGGATTTGGCTGGGCTCGCTGCTTCGCCTGCAAGCCCAGGAAAGCACCTTGCCTCATCCCTCCTGGGCTGCGTTCCAAGCCCAGCCCACTTGATGAGCATGGCCGGTCCTGCATGGAAGCCACAGGCCTTCTGATCTACAAGAGTCTTCCCTTTCGTCCCAGGAAATCCAGATGTCAGATTACAGGGTTACTTGGTAACCAAAAGCAAGGGGCACTCTGCACATGCTTCAAGGCTCTCTCTTCTTTGTTAATACGACACACATGGACAGCTAAGGCCTGACTCGGAAACAGGAGCAAGAGCTACTGATTATGGTTCTTAGGAAACTGTGTTGCAGGGGAGCCAGTCTGGGGTTGGACAGCTGTGCAGGATCAGACCATGAGTCCAACTAATCCAGCACCCCATTTCCCACTCTGTCCAGGTGGCGCTCCCAGAAAGCTTCCAAGCAAAATATGGGAGGCAACATACATCCCACCTCTTCACTTCTGTGTTTTGTAATTTGTTTATAAAAATTTTAATAATAAAAAAACATACATCCCACCCACCCACCAGTATGAAGCAGCGCGCCGCCTCTGACCCAGAATGCCTCTTTAGCCCAGAGAACGATCCGCCTCCTCTAACTGTGCCCTTTCATCTCTTCTTCCGAAGCCGCTTGATCCAAAGCCCCTAAATCGCGTGGCAGCGAATTCCACAAGCTAACGCCGCCTCGAGCGCACAAGCGCGTCTTTTGCCCATCTGCGCCCCAACAAAGTTTCTCGACGCGTGGACGGGCCGCTGCGCCACGATCGGAGGAAAAGCGGGCCGAGGTTGGCGCACGACGAGGCGCGCTCGCCCCCTGAGTGAGCTACCCGGCTGCGACGGCGCCTACCTGTTCTCCGGGCGCACGCTGAGCAAGTAGCTGCGCCGCTCGGGCCGGCTCTCCACCAGCGGGCCGTTGTCCTCGCCGTCGCTCCCCGCGCCGGAGAGGCTGTAAGCCGAGAAGCGGCCGTTGCCCGAGTAGGAGCGGCCCAGAGGCCTCCGCCTGGAGCCCATTTGCCCGGCCGGAAAGTGGGGAGCTTGGCGGCGGCGGCGGCAGCGGGGCGCGCGGGGGTCCTGGGCGGCTCCCAGTCCCAGTCCGAGTCGGCGCGGCGCACTAGCCGTCAATCACGCGGGGCGGGCCGCCACCCCGCTATTTATACCCGGCCGCACATGGAGCTGTCGCTCAGGCCGGGGGGCGGGCGGCCGGGCTGGACGGGACCCTGCCCCGGCGCGCCGCCTGGCGAGCTCCCCGCCCGGTGCCAGGCGCTGTATGGCGGCAAAAGCGCGGGCGGCGAAGCCCGAACGCCGGGCCTCGGATCCCCGAAAGGGAAGGGGTGGATTGAGTCTCCCCCCCCCCCGCGCCGCCGTTTCTGGACAGGCCCAAGCCCCCTGCTAACCTTGCCGGTTTGGATCTCTGGGCCCGCTCTCCAGTTCAGTTTTTAAAAGGCAGCCAGACATATGTCAGGATACTCAAGGCGGCCTAACTACTGAAAACATGAAAAGATTAAAGCAGGAAACGGCAGGAATGGTTCCCCTGACCCCTGGGGCTCCCTTTAGGAGGGCGGTTGCCAGCCTCCAGGTAGTGGCTGGAGAGCTCGTGGGATTACTGGGGATCTCCAGGCGACAGATCAGTTCGCCAAGAGAAAATGGCCCCTTTGGAAGGTGGACTTTCTGGCTTTACACTACTATGAAGCCCCTCCCCAAACCCCATCCTCCTCAGGCTCCACCCCCAAAATATCCAGGTATTTCCCAACCTGGAGGAGGCAACCCTATTTGACAGACTGCATGCTTTAGACACCAGCAGGGGTCATTTGGTAGAAAAAGAGGTGCTGGAGCTTATTAGCATAAATTATTAGCATAATATTTACATATGCCACACCCCCTGAAATCACCGGAAGTGTGTCAGAAGGCAACACCCACCGCTCAGGCTCCACTGGACTGCTTTCGATTGCTAGCTATTGGGGGGGGAACCTCCAGATTTGTCCTTGCAGAGGAGGGAGAGCTTGTACCTGAATAAAACTTGGTCTTAAAGGTGCCTTTGGACTGGGGGGCCGGGGGGAGCTCTGCAACTTACCTGGCTGTTTCTTGCTCTGACTGAGGGCTGCTGGGAGCAGGGGGTGGGGCTTGTTGCATGTGCCCGCCCCCTGGGCTCTTTCCTGCCGGAGCTCCTTGCTGAAACTAGGATCCTACTATGTCAGTTTTGCATCATTTAATGTCTCATGTTAAGACTTGTGCTTTTTGTTTTCTGATTTCTGATTGGTTCTGCAACCCTAATCCTGTTGTACTATGTATTGAATGTCCCATCCAGTCGATTGTTATTGACTCACTCTGCAGAATCCACCTTGAGTCCAAGTGAGAAAGGTGGACTGTAAATAGTGAATGAATAAATAAAAGGTATCTGAGTAGCTTTTGAGCAGCTTATCCTATCTCTTGGTCTGTTCTTGGCCGGTCCCCCCCCCCCCATGACTGATGAACAAACACTGACCTCAGGTGGCCATCTTGGGAATGGCAGGTTGCCTCCTTGGCACATGTAGATGCTGCTGTGGTGATGTTTCCACTATCTGCAAGGTAGCAATTAGCGATACGCCCAGGTGATCAGAGTTTAAGATACACCCATAAGTTGCCACACTCTGTACTTAGTGGGACAGCTGATTCAAATGCATATCTCAAGCTGCAGCAGGGAGATAACAGGGCGGCTTTGATAGTCCCTGAGAGCCAGTGTGATGTAGCGGTGACCGATGTCAGATTGGGATCTGGGAGTGCCAGGTGCAAAAACCCATTCAGACCTGAAGCTCGATGACTGACCATGGGCCATTCACTCCTTTTCAGCCAAATCTACCTCCCGGGGCTGTTGTAAGGATTCAGGAGGGGGGGGGAAGTACTTGTTTACTCAATGAGTAATTAAATTGTGGGATTCACTGGCAATGGGTGTAGTGATGGCCGCAATTTATTTAGAAAATTTTGATGCCACCCCATCAAGGTACCTGCCCAAGGTGGGTTACAAAATAAAGCATAATAAAAGCACTCACGTATTTGGCTTTAATAAGGGGGTTTAGACGGATTCATGGTCCCATCCATGGCTGCCAGCTACAATGACCTGGAGCCAGCGTGGTGTAGCGTTTAAGAGCAACGGACTCTAATGTGGAGAGCCAGGTTCGATTCCGCACTCCTCCACTTGAAACCAGCTGGGTGACCTTGGTTCAGTCACAGCTCAGCCCAAAAAATAAGTCTCGCACGTCACCTAGTGGTGCATAACACTAAAGAGTTAGAACTTCAGACTGCCAGACAATCTTAGGCTCTCCTGGCTATACTACACACAGGGCTGTATGATAATTATTAATTTATTAGCCCCAGTGACCAAAGAGAACCCTCGTATCTAGTCAGTCTCTGAGTACCAAAGCTAAGAGGCAATGTTGGGGTAGGCCTTAGCCTCTATGGCCTGTTGGTTGGTCCACCTTCTACATGATGCCAGCTGGGTGACCTTGGGTCAGTCACAGCTCTTTCAGAGCTCTCACCCCCTCCCCAAATAAGTTAGCTCAACACCTAGTGGTGCATAATGTTAAAAAAGCTAGAACTTCCAGCTGCCAGACAAATTTTGGATCTCCTGGTGACACTACACACATTGCCATACGATAATTATTAATTAATTACTGGCCTTCTTGGGCAAAGGGGTGGCCATTGTGTGAAGCAGAAGATTGGACTGCATGGACACCCAGAATAAAACTTTGTTGGTCTTAAAGGTGCCACTGGATTCAGACTTTGTTCTGCTGCTTCAGACCCATACAGCTACCCCCCTGAATCTGTCTTTATGAAGACACCACATTATGCTGCACGGAATCATATCAGCCCCGCAGTATCTGAAGAAGTGTGCCTGCACACAAAAGGTTATAATAGTAAGACACAGGGAGGGGAAAAACAAACGGCCCAAAAATTGGAATCAAGAACCACAAGGGTAAGAAAGAAGTCTGATAAAGGGCAAATATTAAAAACCTATTTGCTTGAGGACACTCTAGCTCAGATAGCCACACAGGTGCTTTTTGGACCTAAATTGGAAGATGTTCTAATTCAGCAACTGTGCATTTGGCACCCAGGGCTATTTTTGAGCAGGAACGCACAGGAACGGAGTTCTGGCTGGCTCCCAAGTTGGCCACGCCCAGAAGGAACTCATTAGCATAATAGGCCACACCCAACAGCAGAAACTCATTAGGATTGGCTACATTAGGGGTGTGTGGCCTAACATGCAAAGGAGTTCCTGCTACAAAAAACCCCCTGGGTGTTGACAACAAACAAGGTAAACAGAATAACAAGCAAAAGGTGGGTGTGGCTGGATAACCACAGTTCTGGTAACATGGGGGTGCGGCCTAATGTGCTAATGAGCTGTGCTGTTGGGGGTGTGGCCCAATATGCTAATGAGTTTCTGCTGTTGGGTGTGGCCTATTATGCTAATGAGTTCCTGCTGGGCTTTTTCTACAAAAAGAGCCCTGCACCAGACACATGACTTTCATCTTTAGAGGCCTCACAATTTTTTTTGTCTCGTGTCTATAGATCTTGCTGCTTAACCTTCCTTTTCTTGGTCCAGATTTCATTTATTGATTATCTTATTGTAACATGTATTATTGTTACGTGTACCTCAGTACTGTTTGACCTCTGAAAAAGGCTCCAATAGGGCAGAAACGCGTCAGGTCATGTGTATTGGCCCTTATGTTCAAGCCACTTGAACTTTTGAATGAGGCTTTCATTGGACCCTTATATGTTAACTGTCTTTCTAATAAATACACATATTTTTGTATATTTTATAATATACAACCAGGTTTTTAATATTGGCCCTTTATCAGACTTCTTTCTTACCCTCATGGATCTTGATCATGAAAGCTTATACCCAGAATAAAACTTTGTTCGTCTTAAAGGTGCCCCCAGACTCAGACTTTGTTCAAGCCAAGCAAATGTGAGGGACAGAACCAAGAAGACAAGGATTGGTGCCCCTAAGCAGGAAGCCAGCAGGTCTGCAGGCCCCCGGGCCCCAAGATCTGGGCTTCATAATCTCTCTGTGCACCTCGGCCTGCCATTGCCTTGCACATCCACAGGAAGGATTACGAAGGCTTCCTGTTTAGCCTGGGGTTAGTGTTTCAACCGCAGCGGATCTCAGAGGCCCCAATGTGACTGCCAGTCGTTGGCTTCTGCTTGACTGCAGGCTGCACCACCCAGTTCTGACAGCACCTTTCCTGGTTACTTTCATGTCGAATCAGTAAACCAGCATTTAATCTGACATGCTGCAGCCGGAGAATAACATCGAATCTCTTTTTGAAACATAAATCGGTTTGCAGGGGACAAACGAGCAGGGAATGAGAAACGACATCCACTCTGCAGACGCACAGCTGACTCGGTGCCCTCCGCAGAGACCACAACTGGCAACGGGTGAAAACCAGGCGTGGGAAATGGTTTTTCGTGTCTCCGATTAATTTCATTCGCCCCATGCTATCTTACGCACCGGATCGCAGAAGAATATTAGAACGAGGTGTAATGTTTACTCCGTCATTTAGGTGAATCAGCTAGAAAGGTTTTGATCAAATAAAAAGGAATCCCCAGTTAATTGGCCGGCATATTTTAGGTATTTTGTTTGTTTAACACATGTACTGACCAAAGATGCAAAGGGCAAGAGCCCTGTGACATGAGCTAAAAATGAAAGGTGTGTGTTTATGCTATAAAAGTATTATGCCACTTTAAGCAGATTTACGTGGCAATCCTAAACACAGCTGGAATTCACATGCCACAGGAAGTGGTGGCGGCTACAAGCATGGATGGCTTCAAAAGGGAATTAGATAAGCATATGGAGCAGAGGTCCATCAGTGGCTATTAGCCACAAGGTATAGATAGGGACTCTGGGGCAAGTGATGCTCTGTCTTCTTTGTGCTTGGGGGGGGCAACAGTGGGAGGGCTTCTAATGTCTTGGCCCCACTGGTGGACCTCCTGATGGCACTGGTATTTCTGGCCACTGTGTGACACAGAGTGTTGGACTGGATGGGCCTTTGGCCTGATCCAACATTGGCGTCTCTTATGTTCTTACAGCTACACGCCTTCTAAATCTGTTGTTAATTGGTTTAGAAGGGGTGCAACTCTGTTTAGGATTGCACTATTAGCAGACTAACCAATCAATTAAAACAATGACTAAGATTATTTTTATTTGGGCAGCAGCCTTACGTAGTATGGGTCAACGGGTTTAAACCCCTGTGGGTGTCAGTATCGCTGAATGTGATGCTTGGATGTGCTTTTCGACACAGGGAATGCTTACCTAGCTCAAGGATGGTTCTGAAAAACGAGTCTGATGAATCAGATCAATTATCATGTGGGTTTGCAAATATTCCAAAGGAGAAAGATCCTTTCTGTCATGCTGCTGGAAGCCATAAAATGTCCACATCCTAGAAACAGAAAAGACTAAAGTGACCAGTGTTCCCTCTAAGCTGAGTCAGTGTGAGCTAGTTCACAGTTTTTTAGCCTCTGGCTCACACATTTTGTCTTAGCTCAGGAAGGAGGGCTCCAGAGCAAACTAATTTATGCAGGAGCCAAACTGCTCGCTCACAACTTTAATACCAGTAGCTCACAAAGTAGAATTTTTTTCTCACAAGAGTCCACAGCTTAGAGGGAACACTGAAAGTGACTCACAGTCTCAGCATCCAATAACAACTGGAAGCAGCCGTTTGCCCTGGATCTCTATGGGTGTGGTATGGAGTCTTTCCAGACCAAGGGTTCTTTTGTGGTATGGTAACCCACAAGTCCAGATTCACTTGGTACAGTGACCCTTCCAAGGCTGGCCCAAGCTTTTGGCACCCTAGGCAAACAATGTCCTGGGCTCACCAGATGTTTTTGAGAACCCAACAAACATCACACAAAGGGCGCAGCTGGCCCCACAGTGAACCGCAAGCAAGTGGCGTTCCAACAGAAACAGCCTTTGCATATGGAGGCGACATTCCAGCCTTTGATCACCCTCTCCCTTCTCCATTACTCCCTCTAATCCCCCCTAAGGTTCTAAGAAACTTACTCTGGCAACCACCAGAAGGTGTTTTGCTTGACCAATATGCATGTGCAGTGAAGAAAAAATACAAACTAATGTATGATGTGGAAGATGCTGTTTCCAGGGTCAGAACTTGGTTTCCAAAATACAAAGGAGAGCAATCGAAAGGGCAAGGCAGCCACTAGGGAAGGCTGGCCCGCGACCAACTTTCTCAAGCCAGTTTGCTGTAGTGGTTAAGAGTGGCGGACTCTAATCTGGAGAACCGGGTTTGATTCCCCTCTCCTCCACGTGCAGCCGGCTGGGTGACCTTGGGCCAGTCACAGTTCACTCAGAGCTGTTCTCTCAAGAGCAGCTCTCTCAGCCCCACCTACTTCACAGGGCGTCTGTTGTGGGGAGAGAAAGGGAAGGCGGTTGTAAGCCGTTCTGAGACTCCTTTGGGTAGTGAAAAGTGGGGTATAAAAACCAACTTCTCCTCCTCCTCCTCCTCTTCTTCTTTGCAACCCCCTTTTGGGTCCCGATCCACAGGTTGTGAAACACTATTCTAAACCATTGGCATTTCTGTAGTAAAAACTTCTCAGAGGAGGTTACAGTGGGAAACCAATTCAATTTTAGACTGAATATGTCAATGGATTTGGTCTTTTTCTCTGTCCGCAGATGCTTTGTGGATAGAGAGGAGGTTTGAGATATTCTCTCATTAACGAGCAGGACTATAATGATCAAGAAACCCTCTCCTACCCTCCTCCATCCTGCACTCCTGCTCAATTTGTGTGTCGCCACCCTGCTCTGCCACTCCGAATTAGAGTTGTTTTCCTCAAACGTTAGTGTCTCTGAAGCTCTGGGGATGCTGTCCTTATCTTTTAAGAGCAATGCAGTGTTTATGTTGTAACAGACGGCTTTCAAACATGAAGGACCCTCTCACATCTTCGCAAGGAATTTAAAAGAAAACACTGCTTCTGAAGCCACTGACCAAACTTTGCATAAACGCCAAGACAGATCTGAGATCACAGACGGCAATTAAAATCCTTCTGATGGCAGTGGCTTCGTTGAGATGTAGTTGTATGCCTCGGTGTCAAACACATGAAACAGGCAAACCATTAAAGCTTCAACTAAACGGAAGGGGGTTATATGTATGGTAAAGACTTCTGCTACGATATTCTCATGTTCTACATAAATAATGTTCTAACGAAGTGATTTCTACAGCTTAGAAAAAGAGGGGAAAGAAGGCGGTACGCAATTTGCTGTACCATGGCTGAAGGCGTTCAGGTGTGCTTTCTATTTCATTGGGGTCCTCAGTCTCAGGTATTCCAAAACTCCTTGTTTTGCCTGACAACTGCTGCTGCCCAGAGCAGACAGCATTGAGCTTGGGGTGAGGCAGATTCATATATACCTAACAGCAGAAATGGAGAAGTCCGAGTCCTTTTTTTCTAGTCAGAAGGGGGGAAGGGGGGATGTAAAGAATGTTTGTTAAGGATGCAGAGAAGAGGAGGAGGGGATTTGATATATTTTTTGTTGTCGTTGTTCAGTCGCACAGTCAAGTCCGACTCTTTGCGACCCCATATACCCCATCCTTAACTCGAAGTCTCAGCGCAGCTTACAATCTCCTTTCCCTTCCCCTCCCCACAACAGGCACCCTGTGAGGTATGTGGGGCTGAGAGAGCTTTTTTGAGGACTGCTTTTGAGAGAACAGTTTCGAGAGAATTTGTGAATGACCCAAGGTCACACCAGCGGCTGCATGTGGAGGAGTGGGGAATCAAACCCGGTTCTCCCAGATTGGAGTCCGCGCTCTTAACCACGACACCAAACTGGCAGAGGTACCATGCGTATCACTCAGAGGCAGAAAAGTAGCATCTGTACTGAGACAAGAATCCTGTGTTCATATTCAGCCCTTGGGGAGTCCAATGTTCTGAAACTGTGAATGAACACAGGTTCAAGTTTGTTACAAGCATTCTTTACAACACCCCTCCCACCTTCTGACTACTGAGTACCGGATCCATTTCAAGATGATGTTGCTTACATTTAAAGTCCTATACAGCCAGGGGCCTGCATATCTGTGAGACCGCCTCTCCCTCTATGAGCCCTGAAGGGCTTTATGATCTGCCAACCAGCATCTTTATGATCTGCCCCAGGGACGTCCGTCTTGCCTAGACTTTTCAGCCCTGGCCCCTACCTGGTGGAACGAGCTCCCATATGAGATCATGGGATCTTTCACAATTCCGCAGGGCCTGCAAGACAGAGCTCTTCCGCCAGGCTTTTAGTCAGGGCGGCAGGCGTTCCCCCTCTCTACTGGGCCTCCCCTCAGCAAGTCAGATCTGCATTACCACTGAAGGACCGAAACTTGAAATAGATGGCATCTTTGAGGCTTTAAGTATGACTTGTACCAGAGGAATGTTGTTGTATTTACATTTAAAGCCCTATACGGCCAGGGTCCTGCATATCTGGAAGACTACCTCTCCCTCTATGAGCCCCGAATGGCTTTATGATCTGCCAACCAACATCTTCTGGTGGTCCCCAGCCCCAGGGACGTCCGTCCTGCCTAGACTTTTCAGCCCTGGCCCCTACCTGGTGGAACGAGCTCCCATATGAGATCATGGGATCTTTCACAATTCCGCAGGGCCTGCAAGACAGAGCTCTTCCGCCAGGCTTTTAGTCAGGGCGGCAGGCGTTCCCCCTCTCTACTGGGCCTCCCCTCAGCAAGTCAGATCTGCATTACCACTGAAGGACCGAAACTTGAAATAGATGGCATCTTTGAGGCTTTAAGTATGACTTGTACCAGAGGAATGTTGTTGTATTTTATTGGGGTTTAAACTGTTTTAAATTCTTTGTATACCGTATATTGTGCATTGTGTTTGATGGAACCTGCCCTGATCCTCCTATGCGGGGAGGGCGGGATATAAATCCAACAAAATAAAAGAAAGAAAAGAAAAGAAAGAAAGAAAGAAAGAAAGAACCCCAAGGTCTCCATTTCTACTTGTGGCTGACGAGGGGAGCGCTGACTCTTGAAAGCTTATACCCCGAAATGCTTGTTGGTCTCTAAGGCGCTACTGGATCCGTCTGTTTTACTGGAGACCAACATGGCTGCCCTCTGAAACTATCTGTCATGGGTGGCGGCGACTGCACCGGGCCCCTGCCCGAGTTGGCAGCACAGCCAGAGCCGCCGGCATTGCCAGAGCCAGAAGCCGGCCCCTCTGACTCCTCGGGAGTTGACAGCTTGCCGCCGCCAGCGCCCAAGCCTATAACCCCCGCGCCTGGTCCTGCAGCAGCCGATGAGGCACAGGTGCAACCGGGAAGCCTGCCTGACTCACCTGCGCGGGTGGCTTGCCTGAAGGAGCGACTTCCCAGGGACTTAGCCACCTGCTGCCAAGACGCACGCTGGCAGGGAAGGCAAGCGCCGAGTCCTGAGGACTAGCAGGAGCAGCGCTGCCACCAAGGGAAGCACGGCCGGAGGCCTATATAGCTCCCACTCGGGACTCCGTGGAAGCAACAAGTCACCTCCGTGCTGACCTCGCATCCACCCTCGACTAAGGCCCGTAGCCAGGATTTTGTCATTCAGGGGTCCTTTAAATAAGTTGGGGGCCACTGACATCACAAAAATAAAAAAAAAATAATGTTTTAAAAAAACCTCACGCTTGCCAGTTGGGGCAGGCAGGAGCAGTTGGAGCAGGCAGCTGCTTATCCATGGAGGCCTCCCATGGCAGAGCAAAAGGCTCCAGCAGTAACAGGGTGAGGTGGCGAGGACAGGGAAGCAAGCCATGCTTGGGAAGGGGTGGTGGGGGTGGTCCTGGGCTAGATGGAAGTCGGGGGCCGGCCCCCCCAAATGCCCCACTGTAGCTACGGCCCTGCCTCGGCTTCTATTCTTGGCCCTCACTCTTGTTCGGATTCCTGGCTTCCTGACCTCTGCTTTGGACAACTACTCTCTAGGACTCGCGATTTGGCTCTTGTTCTGACTCCCCTGGCTACGACCTCGGATGGGACTTGACTCCTGCCTCCCAGCCCAGCCCATGACACTATCCTGACAGCAGGTTATTTGTTCTTTGGCACAGCTGGTTCACCCACCGCTTGTAGTCGCCCTAAAGACTTCATTTCAGAACAGAAGAGGACCTGAACTGGCAGACTCCAGCCTTCTCAGACATGGGACTGACGACAACATGAACTGCTTTTATTAATGTTCTGGGCGGTCTCTTTCTAAAATGCAAAAAGAGGAACCGGCTCCTGTACCTTCAGGATGTGTACAGATGACAGGCTGCGTTGGTCACCGTCTTTCTGCTTGTCTTTAAGAAACCCTGAGCAACCGAGTGCCACGGGGTTCAATCCACCTTAGGTCAGGGTGCAAAGGCACCTGTGGTCTGGTACCACCAACTGCAGAGCAATAGCATAACCAATGGCCTAATCAATCCAACACCTACCCACTTGGCTAACCAATCAGGGAGCCTAAGAAGAGAAGCCATGTTGGATTAGGCCAATGTTCTGTCCAGTCCAACACTCTGAGTCACTCAGTGGCCAAAACCCTGGTGCCATCAGGAGGTCTACCAGAAGGGCCAGAACTCCAGAAGCCCTCCCACTGTGGCCCCCCAAGCATCAAGAAAACAGAGCATCACTGCCCCAGACAGAGTGTTCTATCTGTACCTTGTGGCTAATAGCCACTCATGGGCCTCTGCTCCCTATGTTTATCAAATCCCCTTTTGAAACTGTCTATGCTTGTAGCTGCCACCAGTTCCTGCAGCAGTGAATTCATGTCAATTGCTCTTTGGGTGAAGAAGGACTTCCTTTTATCTGTTCTAAGCCTATTGCTCATTAATTTCATTGAATTGACCACGAGTTCTTGAATTTTGAGAAAGGGAGAAAAGTACTTCTTTCTCTACCTTCTCTATCCCATGCATACCTGTCCGACTGCCTGAACTGTCTGACACCTGTCCACTTAGCCTGCAACATCTTCTACTGTTCGACTACCGGATTACACATAGGAAATTTGGGCTTAACTGCCATCTCCGGTGCTCATCTTGACTCCTCACTTTTATTTCTTAATGGGTCCAGTGCCAACAACTAGAGAGCAATGGCCTAACCAATCAGGGAGCTGTCTCCAGCACCTACCTACTTGGCTAACCAATCAGGAAACCAAGTTCAAGTCCAGTGGCACCATTAAGACCAACAAAGTTTAATTCTGGGTATTAGCTTCCGTGTGCATGCACACTTCTTCAGATACATTGAAGAAGATTTCCTCAAGCCTTACATGTAGGTGGGGGGTGTTAGTTGCCAGGAAGAGCAAGATGCATCAGTAAGTGGGCGATAAGTATATCTGAGATTGGATTAAAGCAGTTGGTAATGGATTAAAGCAGTTGGTAATAATAATAATAATCGTATGGCAGTGTGTGTAGTATAGCCAGGACAGAGATTCTAAGATTGTCTGGCAGCCAGAGGCTCTAGCTCTTTTACCATTATGCACCACTAGGTGGCAAGCTAGACTTGTTTTTTTTAAGGCAAGAGAAGTTTCAGAGGTGGTTTGCCATTGACTGCCTCTGCATCACGGCCCTAGTATTCCTTGGAGGTCACCCGTCCAAATAGTAGCCAAGGCCGACCCTGCTTAGCTTCTGAGATCTAATGGGATCTAACTAGCCTGGACTAGCCAGGTCAGGGGGAAAGCAGTCGGTAAGACCTGTGAATGGCAGCAAATTAGCATACAAATGCACGAGTTAACAAACAGATGGGAGAACTAAATTTGGGTCCAGTGCTTCAGACAGCCAGCCACCCACCGGAATCAATCAGGCAGCCTACCGACTTAGCTTGTCACATCTTCTACTGTTAGGCTACAGGATTACATGTAGGAAGGAAACCTGGTCTTAACGGCTGCTTCTGCCCTCTCTGGGGCTGAGCTTAACTCCTCGCTTTCCTTTCACGGCGCTTCTCGCTTGGCCTTAGTGCCTGAGGCTCACTCCTGTCCCTGCCTCTTCCAAGCCTTGACTAACTCCCCACCTTTTGCAAGCAACTTCTGCTATCAAGATCATCTGCTGCTTCGCATCTCTGCAGACACCCTCTTGAGTTCCACCAGCACGTGCTTCTTTCCTCTTACTCCATCTCTCTCATCACCTGATATGTTTGCTTATCAGCAACAGCTGAAATCTGGTCCTACACATGTAGGTGATGAAAACCTCCTGAGGCGGAAGAGTGTGTTGGAAATATGTGTGTTGCAAGGTCTAATTCAGTCATTATAGAGTTAATCTGCTTATCTTGTGTGCTATGGTTTAGACTGACCTGGAAGGGAAACCTGGCTCAGAGCCAATGAGAAGAGAGCCCAGGAAATCTAAGTCTGTTTACTCACAATCATTGGTTAATGTATTCAGGTAGTTTCCTTCTAGGGGTCAAGAAGATGAAGAATCTCCATTGTTGTTGTTGCTGTTGTTGTTGAGAGACCGTGTGGTCGGTCTGCTCTGTAGCTGTAGAGACGTAGCCTTAGTTCTTTGTTATTTTGTAGCTTTTCCTGTGTACCCTTCCCTTAGAAATAAAGATTTTTACACAGAAAGAAATGCCTCCTCTCCGGTGAAGCAAAGATCCATTGCAAACTCTGAATATCTAAGTATTTTTGCCTATTTTCCAACACATTCAACCAACCTACTTAAGGCAGCAGGTAGGGGATGCCCGTTCGAAATTTCCCACCAGATTTAAAAAATAGAAACCAACCTCACTACATGTGACAAACAGCATGTCTAGGAGGACAGTGCTAGCTCAGTCCACTCTCTGCTGAACTACCTGAAGAGGAAGACCCAACAAGGCTTGTAGGGAGAATTCTGCCTACAGGAGATTAGTAGATTTGTACATATAAGGAAACATACATATATCTTCCTCTCAGATAAACAGGGACACACTTATGGCATTCTGTTCCCATACTGTTTATTTGTTTAAAGCCCTGTCCTGGATGGGCCAGGCGAGCCCAATCCCATCAGATCTCGGAAACAAAGCAGGGTCGGCCTTGGCTAGTATATGGATGGGCGACCTCAAGGAATACCAGGGTCATGATGCAGAGGCAGGCAATGGCAAACCACCTCTGAAACGTCTCTTGCCTAAAAAAAACAAGTCTAGCTCGCCACTTAGTGGTGCATAATGCTAAATATCTGGCAGCTGCTGCCAGACAATCTTAGGATCTCCTGGCTATACTACACACAATGTCATACAATTATTATTCCTGTTATTATTGTTATTATTGTTGTTGTTATCATCATCATCATCATCATCATCATCATTATATTTCTACCCAACTTTTCTCCGCAGTGGGGACCAAAGCAGCTTACATTGTTTTCCTCCTCTCTGTTTTATCCTTACAACAGCCCTGTGAGGTAGGTTCCACTGAGACAGCGTGACTTGCCCAAGGTCGCCCAGCAAGCTTTCAAAACAGAGGGAGGATTTGACCCTGGTCTGTCCCAGATCCTAGTCCAATGCTCTAATCCCATTGGCTCACTGCCCAAGTGACTGAAGGCTCTACTCCAGGGGTCCCCAACCCTTTTGAGCCTGTGGGCATTTTGGGAATTCTGACACAGTGTCGAGGGCACAGCTCCAAAACGGGTGTCATAGGAGACGGAATCAGCTACAAAATGGCTGACCAAGCTTACCGTCAGTCGCACAGTGAAGATCCTTGAGTCGTGGTGGGAACTGCTGCTAAAGCACGTTTTTAAAAAAACTGCATTGCCAGTCAAGTCTCCAGTAGCCGAACCAAAGACTTTGCTGGCAAAGGCCCTGCTTGGACATGCCCACTTTCTAAAAGCACCAGTGGGCTCCAGGAAAGGTGTCAGCGGGGACCACGGCTCCCATGGGCACCACGTTGGGGACCCTTGCTCTACTCCAGCTGCTGTATGCTGCACGCATTCACTTTGCCGTAACAACTGTTTGAAATAGGCTCCTGCATGAAACAGCAGGCTATGTAACTCGTGGTGCTTTGGGGTCCATGCCCATGCATTAAATACGCATGTGACTTAGAGACAAGATACGTCCACTCTTCACTTTTTTTTTTTCTACAGGCCAGAGGGGGAGAAAGACTTAAACCCCACAGCAGGACAAGCCTGGCAGCAAGCACTAGCAACAGTCCGGCAGCTAGCACTGCGCGGGTGCGTATTCAGCCGGTGCCCTGCCAATTGCATTGGCTACCAGTTGAGTACCGGATTTGCTTCAAGGTGCTGGTTATGACCTTTAAATCCCTGTGTGGATTGGGACCAACATATTTAAGGGACTGCCTCTCCCCATATATGCCCCGGAGAGCCTTGTACCCCATGGACCATCATCTGCTGGTTGTCCTCAGCCTGAGGGAAATTCACTTGAGAGCCAGTCTGGTGTAGTGGTTAAGTGCATGGACTCTAATCTGGGAGAACCGGGTGTGATTCCCCACTCCTCCACTTGCAGCTGCTGGTGTGACCTTGGGTCAGTCACAAGTTCTCTCGGAGCTGTTCTCTCAAGAGCAGTCCTTGAAAGAACTCTCTCAGCCCCACCTACCTCACAGGGTGTCTGTTGTGGGGAGGGTAAGGGAAAGGAGATTGTAAGCCACTCTGAGACTCCGAGTGAAGGGTGGGGTATAAATCCAATCTCCTCTTCTTCTTCACTTAGCTTCAACTAGGGCCAGGGCTTTTCTGCCCTGGCCCCTGCCTGGTGGAACATGCTCCTGATTGAGATCAGGGCCCTGCAAGATGAAGTTCAGTTTCGCAGGGCCTCCAAAACGGAGCTGTTCTGCCAGGCTTTTAAGTGAGGTGGTGGGTGTCCACTAATTGGCCTCGAGGCAGGGCCTGGGGAACCCCCGGAATTGCAGCTCCAGACTACAGAGACTACAGAGATCCGCTCCCCTGGAAGAAAGGGATGCTTTGGAGGGTGGACTCTCTGGCATTGTACCCCACTGAAGTCCCTGTCCTCCCCAGGCTCCATCCCCAAATCTCCAGGGTAGGGTTGCCAGCCTCCAGGTGGGACCTGGGGATCTCCCGGCATTACAGCTCCTCTCCAGACTATAGAGATCAGTTCCCCTGGAGAAAAGGGATGCTTTGGAGGGTGGACTCTCTGGCATTGTACCCCACTGAAGTCCCCGCCCTCCCCAGGCTCCACCCCCCCAAATCTCCAGGAGTTTCCCAACCTGGATCTGGCAACCCTATCCCCCATCCGCCGGTGGCCTGGGGGGACCTGGCAACGCTATGCTG
This sequence comes from Gekko japonicus, assembly GCF_001447785.1. Classification (NCBI taxonomy): domain Eukaryota; kingdom Metazoa; phylum Chordata; class Lepidosauria; order Squamata; family Gekkonidae; genus Gekko; species Gekko japonicus. The sequence continues at coordinate 179,442 of NW_015163124.1, forward strand.
GATCCCGCCGTGTGCTTTCCCCTTGCCAGCTGCCTCTACGGACCAGACTGATGGACCAGATTCACGATTCAGAAACGTTCTCCACTGGGTAGTCCTTGCCAGCTTCTTCCTGGTATTCATTAAGGGCCATTATGTCTTCGGAAAAACAAAACAAAAAAGCACGCCTTGTTAAGTCCGTGGAAGAAGCCTGAAGTGAGAGGTTCCAGCGGCAGAGAGTGCCTCTAAGGGCGGAGATTCCCGGAGATAAAAAGGAGTCATTAACCGGGCATAAACAAAGGCCACTGCAAATTGTGTCAACCTGCCTCTAGTCTGAATTGAACGAAATAACCTTTTACATAATGCCATTAGCATTTCTCGATGAAAACAGTGGCATTTTGAGCAGGTCGTAACGAAAAGGCTTCTCTTCTCCCCCCCTCCCCCTCCTCTGCAGAAAGGCCAACGGTATTTATCTGATTTAATATTTCATAATTGATATTAAACAATAAGGAAGAGCATGAGACCGGCTGAGAGTCGACTACAGCCAAGAAGCATGGGTAAAGGGGGTTCATCTCTAAAAGGTACAATTTGCCACTTCCTGGCGCAGAGAGAAAATGCTTCATTTCACTTCAGAGCCCCATAGATGAGAACAGCTGTCGCACCGTGTGGTTAAGCCGGAATGTAAGGGCATAGGAGAGGCTTCTCAGCGCTTTCCTTTCAGCCCAAAATATATTATTATTGTTGTTGTTGTTGTTGTTGTTCAGTTGCACAGTCGAGTCCGACTCTTCGCGACCCCAAGGATCATCTCCCGCCAGGCCCTCCTGTCTTCCACCGTCCTCTGAAGTTGGCTCAATTTCATGTTTGTTGCATTGATGACACTGTCTAACCATCTCATCCTTTGCCGTCCCCATCTTCTTTGACCTTCAATCTTTCCCAGCATCAGGGTCTTCTCCAGTGAGTGCTCCCTTCTCATTTGGTGGCCAAAGTATTTGAGCTTCAGTTTCATTATCTGGCCTTCCAGGGAACAGTCAGGGTTGATTTCTTTTAGGACTGATTTGATCTTTTTGCAGTCCAAGGGACTCTCAAGAGTCTTCTCCAGCACCATAGTTCAAAAGAATCTATTCTTCGGCGCTCGGCCTTCCTTATAGTCCAACTCTCGCAGCCATACATGACTACTGGGAATACCATTGCTTTGACCATGCGGACTTTTGTTGGCAGGGTGATGTCTCTACTTTTTATCATGCTGTTCGGGTTCGCCTTCGCTTTCCTCCCAAGGAGCAGGCGTCTTTTAATTTCATGGCTGCTGTCACAGTCTGCGGTGATCTGGGATCCCAGGAACGTGAAGTCTGTCACTACTTCCATGACTTCCCCTTCTATTTGCCAAGGAGTGATGGGGCCGGATGCCATGATCTTAGTTTTTTTGATGTTGAGCTTCAAGCCCACTTTTGCGCTCTCCTCTTTTACCCTGAGCAAGAGGCTCTTTAGGTCCTCTTCACTTTCTGCCATCAGAGTGGTATCGTCTGCATATCTGAGGTTGTTGATCTTTTCCCCAGCTATCTTAATTCCCGCTTGTGATTCATCCAGGCCAGCATTTTATTATATATTATATTATTATATTAGCATTTATACTGTGTTTTTCCTGAAGCGCTTCATGAGCATGATTGTACAACCACCCCTGTAAGGTAGGCCAGTACCTTCATCCCAATTCACAGATGAGCATGCGGGTATCTGGTAAGTCTGACTAGCAGTGCAATCCTAAACAGACTTACATGCTGCTCATGGGCTGAAATGGGTATTGACTTTGTTTAGGATTGCACCATAGAAGAAGAGGAGTTTGGATTTATACCCCACCCATCACTTGGAGTCTCAGAGCAGCTTACAATCTCCTTTCCCTTCCCCTCCCCCCACCACACACCCTGTGGGATAGGTGGGGCTGAGAGAGCTCTTTGAGAACTGTTCTTGAGAGAACAGCTCTGAAACAACTTATGACTGACCCAAGGTCACACCAGCAGCTGCATGTGGAGGAGTGGGGAATCAAACCCGATTCTCCCAGATTAGAGTCCGTGCTGCTAACCACTATACCAAACTGGCTCTCAAGGTTGATAGCATCCCTCTATTGAACAGGTACTGGTAAGTTATGATAATATAATCTATTGGTTTGAGGGTTTTTGAATGTCAGGGTGATGGTACCAATTATGGCCAGCTCTCTTCATACCTTCACAAATCACTTGCTGTGCATTTACACTTTTTGGGGGAGGGGATCAGCGTTACGTATTCTTGTAGCACTCACTTGGTCTTCTAAGCCCCTCATTCTAAATGTCCTTTGGAGTGAAACACGTAGGGGCGATTGTGAGGAACTGGTTGCAGTTCTGCTCTGCTGCACCTGTGCTTGAAAGGTCTTGTTCAGCATGGCCTTCAAACAGCCCTGCAGGAGGAAATTGGAAAAAAAATTACTGGTCAGCGGTCCTGTTAGCTTTGTGTTTGTGCCAGTTTCCTTCTACTTATTTTGGATCACTTTACCTGGACTTTGGGCTTGGATATCGATTTTTTAATCAAATGTTTTGGAGCAGGCTGGTCTCCCGGTTTGTACCTGTGTTGATGGATTCTGCAGTGAGTTAGTACCTTTTATTTGTGGCACAAATCCTACAAGCCAGCATGGGTCTGTCCTCATGCCTAACAATGAGAATGCATACTACAAAGGCTATGATGCAGTACAACCGCAAGCCAATGTATAAAATAAATCTGGATGCCTTTACTTAAATTCGTGATCACAACTGGCAACAGTCGGACAAACTGACACGCAGCTGCAACCTGCTGTAATTCGATCCGGCAACAGAATTTTTCTCGGAAACCAGGTGCTCAAACCCAGGAAGCAGCAGATTTCATCGGTATGGGAAAAAAGTCCAATTAACATTGACCACATAAAGCCAAAAAGTGCTTCTCAGATCTCTGTTCTACATCCTACCTGCCAGTCACTTATTTATCCCGCCCCTCTTCCAAGGAAACGGCCTGAATGGCCCGGCTTAGTCCAAGCTTGTCAGAGGTCGGGAGGTAAGCAGGGTCAAACCATGGTTAGTACTTGGATGGGAGACCACAAAGGAAGACTGGGGTTGCTACCCAGAGGAAGGTGATGGCTAACCACCTCCTGGTTGTCCCTTTCTTGGAATTCCCCATGGATGGGGTCACCATGAGCCTGTAGCAACTCGATAGCGCACTCTTCTCCCAAAGGACTCAGAGAGTTAGTACGTGGTTCTCCTCCTCCTTTTTATCCTAACAGCAATCCCATGAGGTAAGATTATATTGAGAGAATATGATTGGTTTAAGGCTACCCAGTGAATTCTATGGCTGAATGCGGGATCTGAACAGATCTCAACCCAAACCAAAATAGCCCACTCCTTCTAGATGTGCTGCCAAACTCTAGCAAACACAAGAACAGCCCCCAACTAATGGAAAGGGCCTCTTCCTTCAAGTGCCCGTTATGGAGTTATAACTCCAAGCCTCTTGATCTTCAGAGCAAAAAACCAATGCTCAAGGCTATTTCACCAAATATTCTAATATTATGGCCTTATGAGCCTTAATGACAAGAACACGTTCTAGAAGCAGTTAAGTAGTCAGGTGTGTGGATTTTTCTAAAGGACATGTTCATATCAGTATGTAAACCTGAAATGATATATGATATGATATTATTTGCATCATTTCTAGTCCACCTTTCTCACTTGGACTCAAGGTGGATTACAACAGAGGGAGTCAATACAATCAACAGGATGAGGCATCTGATAAAAAACAGGATCAGGGTTGCAGATCCAATCAGAAATTAAAAAAAGAACTGCAGCAAAGTGGAACTTATCGACATAACACATGATGCAAAAATTACATAGTAGGATCCTAGTTTCTGCAAGCTAAACACAGTAGTACAGACCACAGTCCCTAATTGTTTATCCAAGTAACTTTGTGAATCATTTAGCACAATGCAATGCTATTGCTTGAGTAGAAAAGCCCTCTTGAATAATTCAGTTTTGCATAGTTTGTGGGAAGCCAAGAGAGTGGGAAACTTCCAGACCTCCTCAGGTCAACCTTTCCACAAGGTAAAGTCCACAATGGAGAAGGCACATGGATGGGAAGTTGTTGATTTTGCCCATTTGCAGGTTGGCACCTGCAGAAGCCCGTCTGGATGAGCGTAGCTGTTGTGGAGGGAGTAAGCAATAGGATTCTCTTTCCTGGTTGCCAATGCTAGTGTGCGATCATCCCTTGGGCCGCTATTTGCTTGCTGTAGGCTCTTCCTAAAGAACAAAACAATGGCCCACAGACTGGAAATTGTTAATTTACGTTCCAATTCCCCCCCCCCCAAGGAGACATCAAAGACTGCAGCAACTATCGGACCGTCGCATTAACTTCTCAAGCAAGTAAAGTGATGCTCAAAATCTTGCAACAAAGACTGTTACCCTATATGGAACAAGAAATGCCAGATGTTCAACCTGGATTCAGAAAAGGAAGAGGCACTAGAGAGCATACTGGAAATTTACGTTGGTTACTGGAGCAAGCGAGCCCATTTCAGAAGAAAGTCACCTTGTGTTTCATAGATTACAGAAAAGCTTTTGACAGTGTGGATCATGAAAAACTATCTGCATGCAGAACATATAAGGACGGTTGGGTTAGATTTAGATGAAGGGGGAGTGAAAATTAACAATTTGAGATATGCAGATGACACCACATTACTGGGAGAAGATAGTGAAGACTTGAAATGACCACAGATGAAGGTTAAAGCAGAAAGTGCTAAAGCAGGATTACAGCTCAACATTAAGGAGACAAAAATAACGATTACTGGGGAATTACATAATTTTAAAGTTGATGATGAAGAAATTGAAATGGATAAAGATCTTGTTCCTTGGGTCCTAGGGTTGCCAAGCTCCAGGTGGTGGCTGGAGATCTCCTGGGATTATAACGGATCTCCAAGCAACAGGGGTCAATTCACCACTTTGGAAGATGGACTCTATAAACCCACCCTCCCTCAGAGTCCTCCCCCAAAATCTCCAAGTATTTCCCAGCCAGGAGCTGGCAACCCTAAAGGGGAGACTTCAACAAAGAAAACAAAAGGAGACTGAGGGCCGCCATGAATCGTCATCACCAGAAACTCTTATTCTTTTGAACTATCTAAAATTGTGTTTGTTTCTCAGTTACTGTATAGATTGTCACTTCTATACTGTTAGACATGAAGTATTATCCACTCATGCAGTTTACAGTTTGTGTTAAATGTTATATGTTCAAAAAATTATAAATAAAAGTCTTTTAAAAAAAGAAAAGATTCTTAAGTGTAAGATCAAGTTAATTGATGTCATGGTATTCCCCATTACTGCATATGGGTGTGAAAGTTAGACAATGAAGAAAGCTTAAAGGAAGAAAGTGGATTCCTTTGAAATGCGGTATGAGGAGAGTTTTACAGACACTGTAGACCACCAAAAAAAATAAAAAAAAAATAAGTGGGCTCTAGATCAAATCAAATCTGAACTTTTCCTGGAAGCTAAAATGACTAAACTGAGGCCATTGTATGTTGGTCACATCATGAGATGACAAGAGTTACGGGGGGGGGGAGAAATGATATATGATATGATATTATTTGCATCATTTCTAGACCTCCTTTCTCACTTGGACTCAAGGTGGATTACAACAGAGGGAGTCAATACAATCAACAGGATGAGGCATCTGATAAAAAACAGGATCAGGGTTGCAGAACCAATCAGAAATTAAAAAAAGAACTGCAGCAAAGTGGAACTGATCGACATAACACATGATGCAAAAATTACATAGTAGGATCCTAGTTTCTGCAAGCTAAACACAGTAGTACAGACCACAGTCCCTAATTGTTTATCCGAGTAACTTTGTGAATCATTTAGCACAATGCAGTGCAATTGCTTGAGTAGAAAAGCCCTCTTGAATAATTCAGTTTTGCATAGTTTGTGGGAACCCAAGAGAGTGGGAAACTTCCAAACCTCCTCAGGTCGGCCTTTCCACAACGTAAAGGCCACAATGGAGAAGGCACGTGGATGGGAAGTTGTTGATTTTGCCCATTTGCAGGTTGGCACCTGCAGAAGCCCGTCTGGATGAGCGTAGCTGTTGTGGAGGGAGTAAGCAATAGGATTCTCTTTCCTGGTTGCCAATGCTAGTGTGCGATCATCCCTTGGGCCGCTATTTGCTTGCTGTAGGCTCTTCCTAAAGAACAAAACAATGGCCCACAGACTGGAAATTGTTAATTTACGTTCCAATTCCCCCCCCCCCAAAGAGACAACAAAACTCGGACCGTCGCATTAACTTCTCAAGCAAGTAAAGTGATGCTCAAAATCTTGCAACAAAGACTGTTACCCTATATGGAACAAGAAATGCCAGATGTTCAACCTGGATTCAGAAAAGGAAGAGGCACTACAGAGCATACTGGAAATTTACGTTGGTTACTGGACCAAGCGAGACCATTTCAGAAGAAAGTCACCTTGTGTTTCATAGATTACAGAAAAGCTTTTGACAGTGTGGCTCATGAAAAACTATCTGCATGCAGAACATATAAGGACAGTTGGGTTAGATTTAGATGAAGGTGGAATGAAAATTAACAATTTGAGATATGCACCACATTACTGGCAGAATATAGTGAAGACTTGAAATGACCACAGATGAAGGTTAAAGCAGAAAGTGCTAAAGCAGGATTACAGTTCAACATTAAGGAGACGAAAATAACGATTACTGGGGAATTACATAACTTTAAAGTTGATGATGAAGAAATTGAAATGGATAAAGATTTTGTTCCTTGGGTCCTAGGGTTGCCAAGCTCCAGGTGGTGGCTGGAGATCTCCTGGGATTATAACGGATCTCCAAGCAACAGGGGTCAATTCACCACTTTGGAAGATGGACTCTATAAACCCACCCTCCCTCAGAGTCCTCCCCCAAAATCTCCAAGTATTTCCCAGCCAGGAGCTGGCAACCCTAAATGGGAGACTTCAACAAAGAAAACAAAAGGAGACGGGGCAGCCATGAATCGTCATTACCAGAAACTCTTATTCTTCTGAACTCTCTAAAATTGTGTGTGTTTCTCAATTACTGTATAGATTGTCACTTCTATACTGTTAGACATGAAGTATTATCCACTCATGCAGTTTACAGTTTGTTTGTGTTAAATGTTATATGTTCAAAAAATTATAAATAAAGTCTTTTTAAAAAATAAAAGATTCTTAAGTGTAAGATCAAGCTAATTGATGTCATGGTTCATAGAAAACAGAGAGTGAGTGTAGGTGGGCAATTTTCTCAGTGGAGGGTGGTAAGCAGTGGGGTACCGCAGGGATCAGTACTTGGTCCACTGCTTTTTAACTTGTTCATTAATGATATTAAAGTTGGAAAGATATTTAGACTAAATCTAAACATACATAGATCAACAGATAAAAAGATAAGTTACCTGAAAAAACTATATAATATTAAAGAATTAGAAAAGAAAAAAAATTAAGAATGTATTAGAAGTTTGAGCACTGTGGGAAGTCAGAAGGGGGGGATGATTGGATGAAAGGATATGTGATAGTTTGTGATATGACTTATAATTTTACTTATTATTATATCCTAATAAAAATTGTTTTAAAAAAATGATAGGACGGTTTGCAGAATGTTAATTCACAGGGTCGCCATAAGTCAGAAACTACTTGATGTCACTTCAAACACACAAATACACTAACACAGAATGACCACAGAACCCCTTAGGCCAAGCTAAGAGTCAAAGCTTGGTGGCAGAGCATATGCTCGGCACAGAGGTGCAAAGATTCTAGTTAGCGGTGTTGGGAAAGACCCCAGCCGACAATACCTGCTAGCTGCGACCGGCTAGAACAAACAGCATGAAGCTAAAGGGAACCAATTGCCTGATGCCCTATTCAGCAGCTTACTTTGTTGACGCTACACCTATCCTAGGGTTGCTAACCTTCAGGTGGGGATCAGAGATCTCCTAGAATTACAACTGATCTCCTAGACCACAGAGATCCAGCTCCCCTGGAGAAAATGGCAGCTTTGGAGGGTGGACTGTGTGGCATTGTAGCCCCCTGAGGTTCCTCTGCTCCCCAAATGCCACCCTCCCTGGGCACCACCACAAAAACTCCAGGAATTTCACAACACAGAGTTGGCAACCCTATCAGGATGCATTGGGGTGCCCTAAGATTTGTGCAATAAGGAGCAACCCAGCCTCTGTCTTGCATAAAACTGTTCCAAACCTACCCCAATGGAAATGATTTACAGAGCTCCCCCTTTGGACTGAAGCTAAGAGATACCACCATGCTAGGAGATCTCATTACTATTCTTGTCGCTAAATTCAAGAAAGATGACACTAGGGCTAACTCCACAGAGCACCCCTCGACCCTGTACGTAGAGAGGAGCTTCACCTTGCTTTGTAATGAGTTAGATCATTCCAAGGGACTCAGTGCCTAGATGCAATCCTTGGGTTACCTGCAAAAATGATACAGGCTTGACGAGTTAGGCCAGTTACATGGCTGGAAGTCTTTTGGTCGACTGGATGTTGCAACAGTCCTAGGACTCCAAGCCTCCAGCTCCAACAAAGGTAACAGTGCTCTTTTATCTGTCTTTTTCAAGGTAGGTGGTGCAATGTCTGTTCGTCAGAGTCCCGAAGTAGGAGCGAAAATAAAAGTTGCCTTAAGAAGGGAGAGAGCCAGGTTCCATCTTCTGACCAATTTACATAGGTAAGGAAGGCTACAGTCAGATCAGAATGTTTGGGACTGGAAGCACAAAATGCCTTCGTTTACAGATTTCTGTTCATATTCATATGCATCCGTAGGTTCGGCAGGCATCCCTCAGAGGCTTTGTAATCTATGCAAAGGAGTAACAAACCTCATTTAACACAACAGCTACATTCAGATATCATGATAAACTACAGGGAGGGGCTGTGGCTCAGTGGAAGAACCTCTGCTTTGCATGCAGAAGGTCTCCGGTTCAATGCCTGGCACTGCCGATTAAAATGACCAGGCGGTAGGTGGTGTGAAAGAGCTCTGCCTCAGGCCCTGGAGAGCCAGTCTGAGCAGACAATACTGACCCTGAAGGATTGAGGGTCCGATTCAGCATAAGGCAGCTTTATGGGTTTGTTAAACCGTGGTTTGCACTCTGGTTATTCTACCAGCTGCAAGTGACAAGCCCTGGCTTGTGTACAAACCCTCTGCCTCCCAGCAAAAAGGACGTTGCCTATGACTGTCTGTGAGCGACTTGCTCTGTCGGGAGCAGGGGCAGATTAAGGCTCACTGGTGCCCTAAACACTAAACAATCTTGGCGCCCCCCTCCTTTCCACACTGACCCAGTCCATTTTAGTTGTTGACCTGTCTGACCAGATATACAATGCAGGTTGCAGCAATACAATAATTTATTCATATGATAACACAATATACTGTACAAACTAAGCCAAGCTTGGGCTACATAATGTGCTACAAAAATGCAATACAACATCTATTTTAATATTTCACAAGTTAAATGTATCAAAGTTCCAATATTCATGACCTGAAAGGCATTTTTCCACATTTCATTTTCGCACAATCACTGATTACATCCTCAAAATTAATACCTTCAGCATGGGGCTGAAATTAAAAAGGGGCAGAGAGGGTCATTGAAATAACTGTCATGACAACTGAATTTGGCTCCATCATTTTACTTTTAACATACTTTTAAACACTGCACCTTGCCAACAAAAAATAGAAGATAACCCTAGGGTGCACCATGATCAGTTTGCACTTGTTTTATCAATTTTATCAATTTTTTTTTACAAATCTTCATTTTTTCCCCTTTTCACCGTTTTCCCAACTTTGTGGTGCCCGCTTTGGCCCTGGTGCCCTAAGCATGTGCTTAGTCTGCTTAATGGTTAATCTAACCATGGTCGGGAGAGTGCCTGTTTTGGCCATTCAAACAGCTGCAGACTGCATGCCTGAGGCTAAAAGAAGAGATTGGATTTATACCCCGCCCTTCACTACCCGAAGGAGTTTCAGAGCAATTTACAATCCCTTTCCCTTCCCCTCCCCACAACAGACATCCTGTGGGGTAGGTGGGTCTGACAGAAACTGCTCTTTTTTCAAGAACAGCTCTTATCAGAACTACGGCTTGCCCAAGGTCATCCAACCAGGTGTAAGTAGAGGAGTGGGGAATCAAACCCGGTTCTCTCAGATTAGAGTCCGTGTACCTAACCACTACACCAAACTGGCTCTAAAACACACTACTGTGTCTTGTGGGCATCAGCTATGGAAGGACAGGCAGCCAAACTCTCCCTCAAACCCCAAACAATCAGACAAATGACAAACAAGCTCACAAACTGACCCAAGTCAGGCTGTAAACCAGGGCACCAACCCAGGAGAACCAAGAGTATCCTGAGGTTCCGGTTCTATTCCAGGTTCTGTTTTAGGCCTGTTATAACCTGTAATGCAATCCCATGCAGAAGTACTACAGTCTGAAGGTCCATCGAAACCACACTGTTGATTAGCCCAGTCGAAGCCCATTGAAGTAAGCGCAGCGACTCCGCATGGCATCACCCTGTTAAGCCAGTCTCTCACTTACACAATTAGTAATGTTATCATATTCTGAAAAGCAAAAAATGGGGACATATTTCCAGACTGACTACTTCAAACCATTTCAGGTGGTCTGAAACAACAGAACAAAGTTTGAGTCCCGAGGCACCTTTAAGACCAAGAAAGTTCAATTCTGGGTATAAGCTGATTTGTTGGTCTTAAAGGTGCCTCTGGACTCAAACTTAATTGCTTCAAAGAAGTGATCACGATGACAAACCTCATTTTAAATAGCCCTACAATTTCAGCCATGATCATTGCTGCAAACGAGGAATACGCCTAACCTTCCAACCTAAAAAAGAGAACGTTTTCATCCATTTTTTAAAAACAGCCCAAAAGACGACGGACACCAAAAAAAAACAAAAGGGCCCAGGTTGAAAGTTGGCAACCCTAGGTTGCC
>NW_015163124.1:191019-194297 GCF_001447785.1 Gekko japonicus
CCCGGGCACTTAGGTCCCCCCTCCCCATTTGGAAGCCCTCCATTGAAGAGAGGCTGCAGAGCATCCCCCGGCCCCTAAAGGATACCCAGGGAGGAGATCCTCTTGGGGCAATATAGACAGCGTGGGGGGGGGGGGCATGGCCCCTCTGGAAGCGGGTAGGCGGGCCGATTTGGGGGTGGGAAGGTTGCCTTGGAAAGGGGCAATAGGGCTGCGCTGGTGGGCACCCGACTGGGCAGAGTCAGGATGGGAGGGAAAGCTGCCCCCCCCCCTCCGCAGCAGAGGACTGGCAGGCACACCCCTTTGGAGGGAGTGGCACGGCTGTGGACCCCCCCCCCTTCCTGTGTGTGCCCTCCTGCCTGGTGGGCCTCGAGCACTTTCTTTTGGCATGGCTTGGCAGCAGCGGTGCCCTCAGCTGAGTCTCTTCATTGTCGAATCGGGGCCACTTGGCAGGTTCTGTGGTGGCGAGTACTTGTCTGTCGCTGTATGGCCCGGCTCCTTGGCACGTGTACCTGTGCAATGCGTGCATTGGTAAATACATGGTTCCCTGCACACATACACGCCGCCGTGTACGCATTACACTTTTTTCTCCTGGTGTATGCCTGGAAGCCCAAGCGGTGCTGAGCATGCAGAAATTGCAGCGCACTTTGGTCTCTCTCAGGGCTGCTCCTTCTTGAGAAATACCTAATTTAACTTGGGGGGGGCTTGCCTCTGTCTCCTGGCCAGTTGACTGAGTTTCCTGCTTACCCCCCCCCCCAGTGATACGATGTATGGATTTGCATCACATCTGCACTGCCTTGTAATGATTATTTAACCAGTGCTCACCACAAGAATCGGGGCCATCAGATGGTCAGTTTCTCTACCACTGATTTTGGATATGTTACTGCTAAATGTTTCACATGGCAGGTGGGAAACCCGTTTTCGTTTTATCGCATTCGCTCAAAGCTGTAGCAAAATAACAGGGAAAAAACAAAAGCAAAACAAGGCAATCCCAATATCAAGTAAAATCCATAAAATATCCATTAGAAGATTAAGCTACATGATAAGCGTTTAAAGCATAGATCTTAATAGCTAAAAGAAACAGTAATTTACTGTTCCTGTAGTAATGAAGAGTGATCCAGTGTAAAGCTAGTAAACTCTTCAAAGACCAAACTTGCGTCAGACTGTATCTTTATAACCAGGGCCACAAAGTCTGCCAATTGTGGTGTTACCCATTAGCTGCAAGTCATATTGCCAGTTTGTTCTGGTCTGGGCATGGTGATAAAATATTCCCAAGAAATCTTTCACGGTCTACTGCAAATCTTGGGCACAGGTGGGAAATTCACCTCGAATGACGCCGATCTCTGTAGAAGGTGCCAATGCTCCCTCTAAGCTACGGAGCCCTGTGAGCAAAAATTCTACTTTGTGAGCTGCTCACATTAAAGTTGTGAGCAGGTGATTTGGCTAGTGCATAAACTGGTTTGCTCTGGAGCCATCCTTCTTGAGCTAAGACAAAAATATGTGAGCCGGAGGCTAAAAACCTGCGAGCTACCTCACATTAACTCCGCTTAGAGGGAACACTGGAAGCTGCTGCATATAGAATGGATCTTGGTGGAGATATCGGCTGGCCCCTGTGAAGTGTTTCTGTGTCAGTACTGAATATAACAGGCAGCAAGCTACCACGAGTCCCCTCTCCGATGAGAGAAGAGGCAGGACAGAAATGTTTTAATATAAATAAATCCCATTGAGGTTAACTGGAAGTCACTTACCAGCAAACTAGGATAATTTCTGTATTGCTTTTCTGAAGACTTCAAAGAACTTTGTGTACATTTGAAAGATCCACACAATAACTCTGTGCAGTATCTGTCGGCATTATCCCTTACTTGCTATGGTGGAAGCAGGGTAAAGGCTCCTGAGCTCGTCCCGCCCCCCCACGCATGGAGGAACTGAGATTCAAACCAGGAGTTTGCAAACAAACAGCCTTGGCCTTTGGTCAGCCTTCCTGCAAATGTTGTCCGAGAACCGAAGAACAATAATCTTGATCAGGTTGCACAGAGCTTTCATGCCACTTAACAAAACAGTGTTTTAATATATTTTTTTCATTTTGTGAGGCAACATGAGATATTTTTTAAGGTCAAATCCGAGTGTGCTGAATGATTGTGCCTTTGGTGGTTTATAACTGTATTCATTGGTCGAGACCAAAACAAAGAATGCTTCATCTCTCGATAATAATACCTTGAAACTATTCTGCATGTGTCGTCTGTGGGCAGCGGTTCCTGAGTTACAGGGGGTGAAAGCGGGTAGGTTGCACATCCGATTAGTGACAGGCCTATAGAGGCTCAGCTGTTCCCCAAATGTGGGGATGTTTCTTTTCAGGAGTCCCCACTGGAATCGCTGAAACAAAAGCGTCGGGTTAGAACATAAGAACAGCTCTTTTGGATAAGACAATGGTCCAATCCAGTCCAGCATCCTTTCTTACAGCGTCTATCCGGATACCCTGGTAGGCCCTCAAGCGGGCATGGAGGCCAGAGCCTGCCCCTCAGTGTTATTCCCTTTCATCAGCTGGTGTTCAGAGTCAGAGGTCATTTCGGGGGGGAACGCGGGGGAACACAGTTCCCCCGGGTGAGGTGCAGGGGGGCGGGTCACACGATGAAGCCCCGCCCCTTCTTCCGGCCACCCCCTTCTTCCAGCCTCATTCTGTTGCAGAAGGAGGAAGAAGCAGGAGGGTAAGTTGGCGTCCTCCCCCTCTGCCTGGCCGAGGCCACTCCACGTGGCCTCCGCAAGGACTCCCAGCCCCATCCAGGAGCTTCCCCGAGGTAGCTGTGTTAGTCTGTTGCTGCAAAATAGTCCAAGAGTTCAAATAGCACCTTTAAGACTAACCTTTAAGACTAAGACTGAGTGGTGGGTGTGGCCTTATGACACACTTCCGGTGATGTCAGGGGGTGTGGCATATGCTAATGAGTTATGCTAATGAGTTCCCCTAGCTCTTTTTCTACGAAACGACCCCTGTTCAGAGTTATACTGTCTCTGAACATGGAGGTTCCATTCAGCCTTCTTGGGTAATGGCCGTGGACAGGGGAGTCTGTGCCTCATACAGGCCTGGCTAGCTCAGGCTGCAGAAAGCGTGGCATGGGAAAGGGGCGATCTGGGAGATGAAGATGGGCGGTGGAAATGGGATGGGAAGCATGGTAGCTGGGCAGATATACCCTTTAAGATTTTTAGATGGGGGAGGAACGTGAAAGATTGATTTATTATGCTATTTATAGTCCATCTTTCTCACTTGGACTGATGGTAAGTTCAGC
>NW_015163124.1:194314-195991 GCF_001447785.1 Gekko japonicus
TTTTTGTTAGGCAGGAGAGACGCTGGTTTAAAGAAGTTAAGGGCTTCTTGTGAGTTTTGAATGGGGAATGCTTGTCCGGCCTCTCTGTCTGTCTCCTTGGGGCTGTTTCTTTCAGACTTGCACTGATAAGGACTTCCTGCCCGATCAAAACGCTGGCCGTTCACTCCACGGCCATTGTGATGTCTTCAGCTTGACTGCGGCTGGTAGGACAGTGGTTGCAGAGTTTCCTTATCACCTTAATACCTGCTGCTGCCTTCTCTTTATAATAAGGGTATTGATTCCCGCTCCTCCCACCCCACCCCACCCCCAGTGGCCTTAAAATTCATTGAACAGAGAGAGCATCAGAAGTGAACAGGTGGGTAATCTGAGAGAACTTGGATTATTATTGGGCAATCCCTGGCCCTAATGATGTCCGGCTGCTCTCAACCAGGGCCAGGGCCTTCTCCGTCCTGGCCCCAGCCTGGTGGAACTCTCTGCCAAATGAGATCAGGGCCCTGTGGGATCTTCATTCAAGAGAGAATTAGATAAGCATATGGAGCAGAGGTCCATCAGTGGCTATTAGCCACAAGGCGTAGATAGGATCTCTCAGTCTGGGGCAAGTGATGCTCTGTATTCTTGGTGCTTGGGGTGGGGCAACAGTGGGAGGGCTTCTAGTGTCCTGGCCCCACTGGCAAACTATCCTGGTGGCACTTGGTATTTCTGGCCACTTGCTGACAGAGTGTTGGACTAGATGGGCCATTGGCCTGATCCAACACTGGCTTCTCTTATGTTCCTTATGCAATTCTGCAGGGTCTGTAAGGCAGAGGTGTTCTGCCAGGCTTTTGGTTGAGGGCAGCGACAGTTTTCCCTTGGCTGGCACCTTCCCTTCCTCCCTTCCGAGTTGGTGCTATGAGTTCCCTTTCCCCGTGCCCAGAAACTGGCCTAGTAGTCCAGAGTTGGGGTAGAAATTTCCAGGACGCTGTCACTGTGGCCTCTATTTGGGTTTTTAGTTTTATTAAATTGTTCTGTAGAATCTTCATATTTAGATGTTTTTATGCAGGGGTCATTTAGTAGAAAAAGAGGTGCAGGAGCTCATTAGCACAACTCATTAGCATAACTTATTTGCATAGGCCACACCCCCTGACATCACTGGAAGTGTGCCAGAAGGCAACACCCACCTCTCAGGCTCCACTGGACTGTTGGATTGCTAGCTATGGGGGGGGGGGGAATGTGCAGATCTGTCCTCGCAGAGGAGGGAGAGCTTGTACCTGAACAAAACTTGGTCTTAAAGGTGCCACTGGACTGTTTTGGACTGAAGGGCCGGGGGGCGCTGCAACTTACCTGGCTGCTTCTTGCTCTGACTGAGTGCTGCTGGGAGGAGGGGGTGGGGCTTGTTGCATGTGCCCGCCCCCTGGGCTCTTTACTGCCGGAGCTCCACTCCTGTGCGCTCCTGCAGGAAATATCCCCTATTTTTATGCCCCCATGTACATCACCCAGAGCCTGGCGTAAGCTGGGATAGGGCAGTTAACGCGTTTATTAAATAATAATAATTAATAATAAATAATAATGATATTAAGTAGGTTATCCAAAACGAACAGTAAAACCTGCACTTGTCCTTCCATTTCTCCTGGGCTCCTTGGCAAGGGCCCCCCTTCAAGCTTTGCGTGCATTCCTTATCTTGACTTCGCAGTGCTCTTC
>NW_015163124.1:196001-299351 GCF_001447785.1 Gekko japonicus
AGGTCGTTGCCTTTTCCATTCTATCTGACGGAGGACTAAACCGGAGCGTCTAGAGGAGGCTGTTTGTCAGGCAGAGCAAAGATATGAACCCAGTGACCACTTTGTTGGGGAGGGAGGAGTAGATGGTTTCCAAGACATACCCAGGTCAAAGATACACCTGGGATGGACATCAGTTGTGAATAAGGTGGCTGCATGGGATTTTCTTTTTCTGGATGCAAGCTGCACGTTTATGGACCAACTCAGAGTCCAGTGGCACCTTTAAGACCAACAAAGTTTTATTCAAGGTGTGAGCCTTCATGTGCACACAAAACTCGTGCATGCACACGAAAGGTCACACACTGAATAAAACTTTGTTGGTCTTAAAGCTGCCCCTGGACTCTGGAGTTTGTTCTGCTGCTTCAAACCAACATAGCTGACCACCTGGACAGTTACAATGGATACGATGGAGCTGCGGTGGCTCAAGTGGTTAAGACGCTGAACTCCAGGCTGTGGAAGGTCGGTAGTTCAGCAGTTCGAGACCCGAGTGTGCCGCATGACGGAGTGAGCTCCCGTCTCTAGTTCAAGCTCCTGCCAACCTAGCAGTTCGAAAGCAAGACATTGCAAGTACATAACAGGGAACAGCGTTCCGTGCGCCTTGGTGTTTAGTCATGCCGGCCACGGAAACGTCTTCGGACAGCGCTGGCTCTTTGGCTTTGAAACGGAGATGAGTACCGCAACCCTAGAGTCGGATTCGACTGGCTTTCGAGCAAGGGAACCTTTACCTTTTTACAATGGATACATGCCCCTTCTTGGTTCCCGCCTGTGTGAATCTCCGAAGGAGGGCTAGAAAGAGCAGTCGTTAGAATACTTAGAGGCAATATCTGGACTGCTAAGGTCTCATTCTGCTTAAAAGGTAAAGGTAAAGGTTCCCTTGCTCGAAAGCCAGTCGAATCCGACTCTAGGGTTGCGGTGCTCATCTCCGTTTCAAAGCCGAAGAGCCAGCGCTGTCCGAAGACGTTTCCGTGGTCATGTGGCCGGCATGACTAAACACCAAGGGGCACGGAACGCTGTTACCTTCCCACCGAAGTGGTACCTATTTATCTACTTGCAATTTCTTGCTTTCGAACTGCTAGGTTGCTTACTGGTAGGCAATGCAATTTACTTGCTAGTGTGGCCAAGGAGGGAGAGCGTTGGGCTCTAAACAGTTTTCTGCCAAAGAGGGTTGGATTCCTGTGCACACCGTGCCAGATTTGCATATATTTGTTTGCACAAAGTTTAGTCAGAGCCCTAGGAATAGAGGAGGGTATCGGGTTTTTGAATAAATAAATCATTTGTGTCACTGGCAGGAAGCACTTGCTCGCCTGTTTGGAGCGACAACAAACTAGGCCTTCCTCCCTTGAGCGTTGCCGGCTCTGTTTTGGGAAGGTTTAGATAGTGCCAGACCATCCCAGGCTGTCTGAAACGTCTTGTCCTCGTCCAGACGGATTAACTCAAAACCCAGCCGGTGCCTGTCAGGAGCCGCTGTTGTGATCCCCGCGCTTCAGTCGTGCTTACAGCACCAGTCCCCTAGACAACATCTTTTTGTACATAACCAAAATGGAAGTGTGTCATAACGCGACTGTGTGTGTGTATATAATGAGCTGGTGTAGCGTTGGGGTTACAGTTCAGACGAGGATCCGGGAGGCCTGGATTCAGATCCCGACTTAGCTGTGAAGCTCTCTGGACAGCCAAGGGCCTGTCCCCTTTTCTGTCTCCGTCAGCCTACCCTACCTCACAGGTCTGGTATTAGGATAAAATGGGGAACTTGGGGGACCTTCCATGAGCGCCTTGGGCGGGGAAAGAATGTATGAGACGGATAGATTGTTGGAGAAGGGCCAGGAAACCCTGGATTCAAATCACCACTCGAATCCGAGCGTTGCGTAGCGCTGAGGATACGTGATGATGTCTTCCATTGGATTTCAGCTGCAAAAAGCAGTTGTGCCTCCCATTACGTGCATCAGGGATATGGGGAAGGAGGGTGTCACACACACCCGACGCCAACGTCCTGATTGAAAATGGCCCTTCTGGTCTGCTTCAGGCCTCAGCAGCAGCGAGGGCATGAGTGCTTCCCGCGTAGGCTCCCGTCTCTCTTTCCCTGCCAGAGACAAAAGCACTTTGGGGGAGGCATTTACAATCCGCGATTAGAGCACTGGGCCCTCAGCCATAAAGCTCTTTGGGTGACCTTGGGGAAATTTCACATTTCTCTCGGCTTAGCTCAGGGCGATTGTGAAAGTAAAACTGCACACGCCGCCCGGAGCTCTTTGTAGAGAGGGCAGGGGAGAATGTCAGGGACAGGTCTGTGTTGTGGCTGTATTTAGAACGCTGGCGGTGTGGTTAGAGCAGTCACAGTAGGATCTGGGGAGACCCAGGTTCGATCCCCCACTCTGCCATGGAAGGCTCACCGGGAGACGTTGGGCCAGTCACACAGTCCCAGCCTAACCAGCCACAAGACGCGACGCAGCATAGATCCTTGTGCTGTGGTGGCAGCTGCTGGCAAAGCAGTATTTTTAAAAATCTGTGCAGCCAATCAGAAGTCTTGCTGGGCAAAAGCCCTTCCTGGCCCCGCCTATGCTCTAAAAACACTTGGTGGGCACCGGAGTAGGTGTCAGCAGGTGTTGGTTTGCCCTCCGTGCCCCAGTGTCAGTCTTGTGGGCAGGTCACTAACAGCTACGCCCGCACTGGAGGACACAAATGCAAAAATGCATCGGGATTGACACAGTTTATTCCAGTAATTTTGTGTGTGAGTTCATGCACAAGGATTTTTTTAAAAAAACAGCTCTTATGATGTTTGGCCTCCACAATACACCCCGGTCACACAAAACAACACAGAAGTGGGCAAAACAATTGCTGAAATTGCATGTGCCAGAATTCAGGGGGATTCCACAGGCAAGCAAAAGGGGAAGGCCACCAGAAGGGCCAGGGAGCCACAAAGGGGGGGCGGGAAATTAACCAACCTTTGACTCACGATTGACATAAAGAAGAAGAAGAAGAGATTGGATTTATACCCCGCCCTTCACTCGGGGTCTCAGAGTGGCTTACAAACTGCTTTCCCTTCCCCTCCCCACATCAGACACCCTATGAGGAAGGTGGGGCTGAGAGAGCTCTGACAGAAACGGCTCTTTTTTCAAGGACAGCTCTGACAAAACTATGGCTTGCCCAAGGTCATCCAGCAGCCGCAAGTGGAGGAGTGGGGAATCAAACCCGGTTCTCCCAGTTTAGAGTCTGTGCACTTAACCACGACACCAAACTGGCTATACCAAACTGGCATGGCAGGTTACTTTCGTCAAGACTTCCGCTGTGGCTTTGGATATCTGGGAATGGTCTGGGTTTTTGATGCCATGCATGAGACTGATATGGTTCTTCAGCGCAGACAGCCGAGGAAAGGTCTGGACGTCACCTGTGCAGCACCTTCAGAATAAAGCTAGACAAGAGTAAAGATGGTTCATGTTCACTGTGTTGCTCCTCCTCGCAGGGTTCTTGTGAGTATAAAATGGAGGAGAGGGGAATGATGTGAGCTGCTCTGGGGCCTCATAGGGCAGAAAGGTGGGGTATAAACGCCGTAAACAAAATTAAGATCTCCAAACTGATATAGAGCATGAGAATGTATGGGGAAGGGCCAGGAAGCCAACAGTGGTCCCTCTGAAGAAAAATGTCAGGTCTTTCCATTTGTGAAAAAGACAGCTGAGGAGGAACACTGTATATTGTGGACTGTATAGGTAGAGACAGGGGCCATTTCCTGCAGGAGCGCACAGGAGCGGAGCTCCGGCAGTAAAGAGCCCAGGGGGCGGGCACATGCAATTAGCCCCACCCCCTGCTCCCAGCAGCCCTCAGTCAGAGCAAGAAGCAGCCAGGTAAGTCGCAGAAACCCCCCTGGCCCCCCGGTCCAAAACAGTCCAGTGGTACCTTTAAGACCAAGTTTTATTCAGGTACAAGCTCTCCCTCCTCTGTGAAGACAGATCTGCACGTTCCCCCCCTCCATAGCTAGCAATCCAAAACAGTCCAGTGGCACCTTTAAGACTAGGTTTTATTCAGGTACAACCTCTCCCTCCTCTGTGAAGACAGATCTGCACGTTCCCCCCCTCCATAGCTAGCAATCCAAAACAGTCCAGTGGCACCTTTAAGACTAGGTTTTATTCAGGTACAACCTCTCCCTCCTCTGCGAGGACAGATCTGCATGTTCCCCCCCCCCTAATGAGTTATGCTAATGAGCTCCTGCACTATGAAATGACCCCTGGGTAGAGAGCATGCTTTGTCGTCCGTCCGTCCCCCCCCCCAGTTCATAGGGAGGAATTGTGGAGTGACTGATAGAATTTATTTTAAAAACGGGGGGTTGTTTGATCCAGTTCTTTTGCTAGAAGGTAGATGCAACGGCTGAAAGTGTGTTCTTCCCAGCTTTCATCTAGGGTGCAAATTTTCTCTTATCACAGTCAACCTAGCTGCCATAATAACCTCAAGGCGAGATTACTACCACAGGCTCTTCCTGGTCTTGCCCTTGAAGACCAGCTGGAAACTTCAGTTGGTCCCGATCGTTGGCTGGCTTGGCTGTTGGCTGGGGAGCCTAGCCACTTTGAGAATTTCTCGCAGGTATCCTGCTTGTTCCTGGGTTCAGTTTGAGGTGGTGTTTCCGCCTTTCAAGCCCCTCACAATCCGGAAGCCGCACAGTGAAAAGATCACCTCGTATGAAGCTGTGCAGCCCTTCCAGCCTTCCCAGTATGAAGACCTCTGGTCTTCCTTTCACTCACACTCACCTGCAGAACTGCAACTGTGCAGTCTCAGGTCTTAGAACATAAGAGACGCCAATGTTGGATCAGGCCAAATGCCCATCCAGTCCAACACCCTGTGTCACACAGTGGCCAAAAATACTAGGTGCCATCAGGAGGTCCAGCAGTGGGGCCAGGACATTAGAAGCCCTCCCACTGTTGACCCCCCTAAGCACCAAGAAGACAGAGCATCACTTGCCCCAGAGTCCCTATCTATACCTTGTGGCTAATAGCCACTGATGGACCTCTGCTCCATATGCTTATCTCATTCCCTTTTGAAGCCGTCCATGCTTGTAGCTGCCACCACTTCCTGTGGCAGTGAATTCCATGTGTTAATCACTCTTTGGGTGAAGAAGTACTGCCTTTTATCCGTTCTAACCCAACCGCTCAGCAATTTCATTGAGTGCCCACGAGTTCTTGTATTGTGAGAAAGGGAGAAAAGTACCTCTTTCTCTGCCTGCTCTATCCCATGCATAATCTTATAAACCTCAATCATGTCACCCCTCAGTCGTCGTTTCTCCATGCTAAAGAACCCCATGCGCCTCAACCTTTCCTCATAGGGAAAGTGTTCCAACCCTTTTATCATTCGAGTTGCCCTTTTCTGCACTTTTTCCAAAGCTATAATATCCTTTTTAAGGTGTGGTGACCAGAACTGCACACAGTATTCCAAATGAGGTCTCACCATTGATTTATATAGGGGTATTATGATATTGGCTGATCTGTTTTCAATTCCCTTCCTAATAATCCCCAACATAGCATTGGCCTTTTTTATTGCAGTCACACACTGTCTCTGGTGCTTCAGAAAAAAAATTAAAAGAAGAAACTGCGTGCTGAGCTGGCATTAGGTTCAAATCCTCACTCTGCCACTTTTTAAAAATCCCTCCCCCATTCTTTTGCATGTAAGACATCAACCCCCAATGTCCTTCCATTGACTATGTAAGAGCTGAGTTGTTCAGAAGGAGATCGAAGACTGATTAATAGCAATAAATAGTCCCTCTTTTGTTTGTTTGTTCGTTCTTGGGTGTATCGCTGTTCTTTGATTTGCCGTAAGCCGGTTTGCCTCCCTTGGGTGGGAGAAAGCAGGACAGAAAAATGGCAGAGACATACGGAATCGCTCAGCAGTAAGCTCTAGGCAAGTGTGAAAAAGCATTGCCAGAGGAGGTCTAGTTTTGAGTGCATTTTCATGGCGTGAGCGGTAAAGGCGAGCCCGTCTCAGCCTGGTCAGCAGCCGGACACGAGATCCCTCCCTAAGCGGCTCTGATGTATTCTTTTTGCAGTTGATAAACAAAAGACTTCTTCACCGTGACGGTATGGAATTCATTGTTGCAGGTGACAACCATGCACGTAGGCGGCTGTGTAAGCCAGAGGAGACACATCCACGGGAG
Source organism: Gekko japonicus (assembly GCF_001447785.1). Lineage (NCBI taxonomy): Eukaryota > Metazoa > Chordata > Lepidosauria > Squamata > Gekkonidae > Gekko > Gekko japonicus. The sequence goes on from NW_015163124.1 coordinate 202,165, forward strand.
TCGGTGTTTCTGTGGTTGGTCGTCGTTATAGAGATGGTAACTGCTCTATTTGGGGTCAGGTGTGAAGATCAAAGGGCAGTGAGCACCTTTTGCTTTCCTGCTCTTGTTTGAGGCCTTCCAGGAGGCATTTGGCCACTATGAGAGACCAGACACTGTATGGAGCTTTACCTGCCATGGTAAAATATCAATTAATCTAGTGCATTTTTCTCCTGCCCTTCATTGAACAAGCTCTGGGCAACATTCGTGGTTCTGTTTTCCCCATTTTATCCTCTCAGCAACCCTGTGAGGTAGGGAACTTCTGAGGAAGAGTAGGGATTTAAACCCGGGTGTTCCCAGATCGTAGCCTGACACCCCAGCCGCTACACCGTGCCGAGGCAAACGTTCTAAATGCAGCCACATTACAAATCTACCCATTGCATTTTTACCTGTATCAGGATAGCCCAGGATAGCCTGATGCCAGACGCTAAGCAGGGTTGGTCCTGGCTAATATTTGGAGGGGAGACCTCCACGGAATACAAGGGCGTGACGTGGTGGCAGACAATGGCAAACCACCTCTGAATGTCTCTTGCCTTGGAAACCCCACTGGGGGGTCGCCACAAGTCAGCTGTGCCTTGACGGCACTTCCCACCACCACATAACATGCTGGCTCTCACTATGTATGAAACAAACATAGTAGAAGGTTCTATAGTCTGTGCTACCTGTGGTTGATTCTGTTGTGCACCGAGTGAGTATATTAGAGTGACCTTTAACTTGGGAGGATCTACCCTGACCTGGATAGCCCAGGCTAGCCCAATCTTGTCAGATCTCGGAAGCTAAGCAGGGTCGGCCCTGGCTAGTATTTGAATGGGCAACCACCAAGGAATACCAGGGGCATGACACAGAGGCCGGCAATGGCAAACCACCTCTGAAACATCTCGTTGTCTTAAAAACAAGTCTAGCGCGCCACCTAGTGGTGCATAATGCTAAAAGAGCTAGAACCTCTGATTGCCAGACAATCTTAGGATCTCCTGGCTATACTGCACACATGTTGCCATACGATAATTATTAATATCAATTATTTATTGGGAGGCTCTTCTGTGCCCCCTTACCGCTGGCAGTGGTGGATTCACATTCTTCACTATATATTATTTTGTCCTGTGTATACAGCAGGTAGGTCTAAATTTCTTGATAATCTGCTAATAGGACAGATTTTTTCCTCTGACATTGACAAGTTGGTCTTTCTATTATCTGACACTGATCCGCTCGTCAGCTATAGTGTCTCCTTTCTTCACCATCGCTGCAAAAAAATCAAGCCTAAGACTGCAGCTTCAGAAAATTAACCTTTTTATGACTAACTGGATTTATTATTTGACAATTTTACTGTTTATAATGTTAATAGCTGGTTCGTATTTATTTGAAAATTCTTTTAATTGCCGTTTTATCTATGTACGATTAGAATTATTTTCTTTTTATTATCCCAATTTTGTATTGTGTCGGCCTTTGGCTATATACACAATAACATTCTGGTAATCCATAAGAAAACCTCCCTGTTTCCCTGATTACAAGTAGAACTTCTTCAGTTACCTGGTAGCAGATGCCGGCATACAGCCAAGTCTCGGGAAGAAATTTTATGAGCACACAGAAATGCAGAATGTGCTGTTGCTGGGTGGCCATGCTCATGCTTAGCACAAATGTTCGGTCCCTGGGAGCTTCAGTTAAAGGACCTCATAGTAGCAGACGTTTCTGAATCCGAGACCATGGAGAGCTGCTGCCTGGCATCTTCATACGTACACATGCACTCACACACACATTCATCTATATATGCAGAATGTTCCCTCTAAGCTGTGGAGTCTTGTGAGCAAAAATTCTACTTTGTGAGCTACCGGCATCAAAGTTGTGAGGGAGCAATTTGGCTACCGCATAAATCAGTTTGCTCTGGAGCCTTCCTTCCTGAGCGATGAAAAAAAATGGGTGAGCCGGAGGCTAAAAAACTGAGCTAGCTCACACTAACTCAGCTTAGAGAGAACCCTGGCCCCCAGACCCAACCTGGCATGGGGAATTTTCATATATCAAGAGGCTCCAGTGGTAAACTACATGATGAGACACGACATTCTCCCCACAAATCTCAATTATCATAGGTGGTTGTTCCTATAACACACTAGCTATCTTCTTTAATTGTATAGAGGTCTTTGTTTAGATGAGTAGGCTTATATCTAATGTATGGCTCCTGATTCCGACTATTGAAATAAAAGGTCAAAGTAGTCTTATGACAAAAAAATAAGTCTCCCCACAAATCTCAAGTATCATAGGTGGTTGTTCCTATAACACACTGGCTATCCTCTTTTAATTGTATAGATGTCTTTGTTTAGATGAGTAAGCTTATATGTAATGTATGGCCCCTAATTCCGACTATTGACATTAAAGGTCTGAGTAGTCATATGACAAAATATTAAGTCCAGCATAGCAAGCAGTGTCTCCTAGATCTTTATCAAGACTACGTTGGGTTCACGGGTCATTTGGTAAATACTAAGTTCTCAACTCTTATATCCCTCTAATGTATACCCTCCTGCTGTTTTCAGTGCTTGTTTTATTTATTTGTCTGCTTTCTATTGTATTACTAAGTAAAAGAATAAAAAATGTATTATAAAAAAAAAGAGGCTCCCAAATACTGGTCACCCAGTATGCAGGGATGTCAGCCTGCAGGAGGGACCTGGGGACCCCCCAGGATTCCAGCTCATCTCCAGACTCAGAGATCAGTTCCCCTGGAGAAAATGGCTGTTTTGGAGGGTGGACTCTGTGGCATTTGTACCCCACTGAGGTCCCTGTCCTCCCCGGGCTCCATTCCCAGATCTCCAAACCTTTCCCAGCCTGGAGCAGGCAACCCTATCCACCTGCTGGTGGCCAGGCGGGACCCTATCACCCAGTCACTGAAAATCATCACCATCTTCTGGAGAAACTGGCAATTGGGTGTGCATGGTCTCTGGTAGGCAGCATTTCCTAATGTCCTTAATAGAAGGGGAAGTAGAGATTGGATTTATACCCTGCCCTTCACTCAGCGCCTCAGAGCAGCTTACAAACTCCTTTCCCTTCCCCTCCCCACGACAGACACCATGTGAGGTAGGTGGGGCTCAGAGAGCTCTGAGAGAACTGTCCTTGAGAGAACAGCTCTGAGAGAACTTGTGACTGACCCAAGGTCACCCCAGCAGCTGCAAGTGGAGGAGTGGGGAACCAAACCCGGTTCTCCCAGAGGCGCACTTAACAATTAAGGATGGCAGAATTGGAACTCCCAGCGTAAACTGCCCTTTACGTGGCTTATCAAAGTAGTATGCGGCTCACATATACTTGGTTAATAGTTTGCATATGCAGAATGCGGGGGGGGGGTGCATTGGATATTATTCTGAAGTCCTGCATCTTTGAGGCTAGTCAGAGAAGCAAGTACGCTTGTTTTTTTTTTTGGGGGGGGTCTCCCTTTCATTACACTTGATTATCTGCTTTTTTAAAGAAGTAGGAGTTGTGCTCTCAGCCAGAGTCTCTTGACAGACAATTTTCAGTACAAACTAAAAAATAAAGCCATGTCCTGAATATAATAAAACCAGGATGTATATATTATTACCCTGACCTGGATGGTTTAGGCTAGGCCGATCTCACCAGATCTCTAAGCAGGGTCGGTCCTAGCTGGGACTCTGATGGGAGACCCCCCAAGGAAGCCCAGGGTTACTGGGCAGAGGGAGGCCATGGCAAATCACCCCTGAACACCTCTTGCCTTGAAAACCCTGCGGGGTCGCCATAACTCTTCTGGGAATTGATGACACTTTCTACCATCAAGGTAGCCCAGACCTGAATGGTGCAGGCTAGCCAGGTCTTGTCAGATCTTGGAAGCTAAGCAGGGTCGGCCCTGGTTCGTACTTGGATGGGAGACTACCAAGGAAGCCTGGGGTCGCTACGCATAGGCAGAAAACGGCAAACCACCTTTGAGCATCTCTTGCCTTGAAACCCCTGTGGGGTCACCGCAAGTCAGCTGTGAATTGACAAAAGAAAAGTGTGTGCACATGTGCATACACACACATGTAGAGAGGTGAAATTTCCGGAAATTTTGAAACTCGGGGAACAGAAATTTTCGGAAAAATTGAAAAAAATGCTACATTAGCATTTCTTTTGTCTTTTCTAGATTGAAAGTCATTCTGTTACTTTAGGAACATAAAATATGACTATGGACATTTTTACTTGGCATGAGATTATCACAACTAGCATATTAAAAATATAATGTATCCAAACAATTATTACAAACAGAATACCCACCCACATGCAAAAGCAAAACTGAAACCTTTTTATTTTCTTCTGACAATCGCACCTCCTAAAGGAAGAAATGCATCTTGTTCTTGCATTGGAGAGTTCTGTTTGTAACCTAGGACTTGCTTGTCCTCAGTGCACAGAAATTAGATCAATCTGATACCATATATATATATTAGAAATGATTTGGAAAATATTTGAACACCTTGTCTTAAAATATTTTATTCATCATGTTAAAATAAATCTTTTTTCCCCCTTTTTTCTTTTCTTTTTTTCAATTTTTCCAATTTTTCAGGAAAAAACAAAAAGGCTTCAAGAAAAAAAACGGAGGAAAACCGTTTCCCCCCCGAATTTTTCTGGGTTTTTTCCGGGCCTTCACATCTCTACACACATGTATAAAAGTAGCAACCACTAGGTTTGCCTGGGAAGTCTGCCTGGGAGATGACAAGATTTTACCTGAGCGAGAGTCATCCCAGGTTTATTCTTGCCAGCTGAGCAGTATCCGTGGCGAGACAGCCGGTGCCAGAGAAACCTGGGACTGACGCCCTGCTGTGAAAGCCAGTGTGTGCTCTTGGGCCAGTTGCTTTAACATGGGAACCACCTGGGTTCCGATTCCGACCTGGCCACGATGTTCCCTGGGCGGGCGCGGTTTTTAGCCGCACTCTCTCAGCCAAGCCTAGGTGTCTTGGTTAAAATGGAGGAGGGGACAATTATGTACTTACAAAGGGTCAGATTCCCCCCCCCCAAAAAAATGTAAAGCCACCTACTTCACAAGGTCATTGTGATTATACAATCATATAATCTCTGTGCACGCTGCTCTGAGCTCCTTGGAGTCAGGGAAGGGTAAAAATCTTTTGTCAGTTGCTTTTTAAAAATATCTAGTCCTTACAAGGTACGCGGGACGGCTTATGGGAATCTTTCCTCCGCCGTTTTAAACGCACGACAGCCTTATGGGGTAGGCTAGGCAGAGAGAGTAACTGGCCGAGGGTCATCCAGTCAGCCATGTGACTGAAAGGGGATGAGAACTCTTGTCTCCCAAACCCTAGGCCAACACTCTAACCGCTTGCTCAATTAAAATACTGCCTTTGCCGGGGGAGTTGTCTTTCCATTAAAACGAAGGCCATTTAGAGATGATATGTCTCCCGTTTGCTGGACGAATGTCCCATTAGAACCTTTAAATTGGTGAGAAGGAGAGAAGGGATGCCTTCTGATATAATTTGTCAGAATTCTTTTTTTAAAAGCAGCATAGTGTAGTGGTTAGAATGCTGGACTAAGATCTGGGAGACTCAGGTTTGAATCCTGACTCTGCCGTGGAAACTGGCTGGGCAACCTTGGGCCAGTCGTTCGTGTTCGTTCTCGTTCTCTCTCTCTCCCTCTCTCCCCCCCCCATTCTGTTTTATTGAAGAACTGGATTACAAATAAAGATTACCTCTCTCTGCCTAACCTACCTCGCAGGGTAGTTGTCGTGAGGATAAAATGGAGGAAGTGTGTTGTAAGCAATGCTCCATCTAAGATTTGGAGTCTTGTGAGCAAAAATTCTCCTTTGTGAGCTACTGGCATCCAAGCTGTGAGCAAGCGATTTGGCTACTGCATCAATTAGTTTGCTCTGGAGCAGTGTTCCCTCTAAGCTGAGTTAGCGTGAGCTAGCTCACAGTTTTTTAGCCACCGGCTCACACATTTTTGTCTTAGCTCAGGGAGGATGGCTCCACAGCAAACTTAAGTGATGCAGTAGCCCAATCACCTGCTCACAACTTTAATGCCGGCATCTCACAAAGTAGAATTTTGGCTCGCAGGACTCCACAGCTTAGAGGGAGCATTGCTCTGGAGCCCTCCTTCCGGAGCGACGGCAAAAAATGTGTGAGCCAGAGGCTAAAAAACCGTGAGCTAGCTCACACGGACTCAGCTTAGAGGGAACACTGGTTGTAAGCTGCTTTGGGTTCCTGCTGGGGGGCAAGAGGGGGGAGAAGGCTATAAATATCCGAGTAAATAAAACAGTTGCTAGCAATGTTCCCTCTAAGCTGTGAAGTCTTATGAGCAAAAATTCTACTTTGTGAGCTTCTGCCATTAAAGTTGTGAGCGAGCGATTTGGCTGCTGCATAAATTAGTTTGCTCTGTAGCAATCTTTCCTGAACAAAGACAAAAATGTGTGAGCCGGAGGCTAAAAAACTGTGAGCTAACTCACACTAACTCAGCTTAGAGGGAACATTGGTTGCTAGTTCTGCAGGGCCGGTGGTTCCCTGCATTGCAGAAGGCAAAGCGAAGAATTCACCCCCCTCCTTTTCTGCCCTGTCACGTTTGGCAGTTCCATCGAGGACAGAGCAGAGACTGGACTTGGGCGGCTCGATGCTCCTTGTGCAACTCGGAGCGGAAAGAACTCCCCCCCCCCACGCGCAAGCCTCTTGCCGCTTAGAATAGTGTGAGGCAGAGAGGAACCATCACCTTTCTGTCAGCCAGCTGGGGATTGCTTGGATGTGTGTCTTGGCAGGGGCTCTCCGGTGGTGGCTCCACTTCAGCTGGGAAGAACCAGAGCGCTCCTTGCATCAGCCTCGCCTCCCCCTTGGCTTGGGTCAGCCGGTTGCAGGAAGCATAGCAGAGCGCACCTACGCACAGTGGCCACGAGAAAAAGGGCAAAAAGGTGTAAGGATTGCAAAAAAATACCCCCCAAAAGTCCATGAAAATATAACAAACATATTTATGTTCCTTGCATCTTTGTTTTTTCACTCGTGTGCTGCGTCATTCAGAGTCTAGTCGGGGGAAGGGCCGAGACTTCATTTCTGAACTTCAGAGAAAGCTAAAATCCTCAGCAGAAGTTGCCAAAAAAATAGTTTTCGATCTGCTAGAAAGCAGGGGTGTCTGGCCATCCGCTGATGGTCCTAGAGCGCGGGAGCCCTTAACGTGGCAAGTGTGTCTTTGCCTCCCTAAACTGTCCCAAGTTACTAGAATCCACCGCTGTCTAAACAGTAGAAAAGATGGCAAATTGACATTCACAGACGCAGCATCTGACAGTGTATTTCGCTTTTGTTACAGTTTTCATCATGGGTGACATGAAAACCCCAGACTTCGATGACCTGCTGGCTGCTTTCGACATTCCCGACCCAACCAGCCTCGATGCCAAGGAAGCCATCCAGACGGCCGGCGAGGAGAACGAAAACCACCTGAAGCAGTCCGGAATCGGCATAGATGAGAACGCATCCCTGTCTCATGCGGCGCCAGCCTCTGACGTGCCGGTGGTGAGCGTCATCGTGAAGAACACGTGTCGCCAGGAGTCCTTCGAGGCAGAAAAGGAAGGTAACCATCTAGGCCCCGGCCTGCTGCACAATGGATTCCGCGGCTCCGATCTGCCCCTGGAGACTCACAGTTACAGTAAGTTTGATTCCGCTTTCATCAATGGGGACAGCCTGAGAAGCTACCCCGAGAAGCCGGAACAGGCCAAGTCGGAGCCGCTGCCCACGTTCAGTCAGTTCAGCCCCATCTCCAGCCCCGAGCCGGATGATGCGCTCAAAGAGAACAGTATTGTAGATAGACCGAAACTCTCCCAGACTCCCTACTTCCAACCCCATCCGATGTATATTCCCTCCGGGTCGTCCATGTTAGACCTCCTTAGTAGGACCCTCCCGGAACCGGAGTTCAGTAGGTTCATTTCGACGGGGCCCTCGCTGCTAGATCTGCTGAGTAAGAAACTGCCGGAACCGGAACTGAGTATGTTCGATCAATACTGCAAAAGAGATCCAAAGATAGACGTGCACGGGCTGCAAGAATGTAGGGTGGACGCTGGCCGGCGGGACCGCGACAAGAGCCCGGAGAAACACGATGCGCCCGGCAGAGACCCCACGGACACAAACAGCTTCCTCGGGGAAGGGGTGCCCCTCGGTAACTTCCACAGCAATAACCTGGCAGAGAGCAAAGGGCCCGCGCCGGAGATAAACTTCTCTTCCGCGGTCCCTCCTCGCCAGCGGATAAAGCCTGCCCACTCCAAACTCTCGTCCTGCGTCGCTGCGCTCGTCGCCCTCCAGGCCAAAAAAGTCGCAGGCATCGCGAAAGACGACCAGGCGACTCCGGTGAAAGAGCCGCCGGGCCCCTTCAAGGACGGCGTTAAAGGAAGCCCCAAAATGCCCAAGTCACCAAAGAGTCCGAAAAGCCCCCTTGAGATGGTGAGGAAGGCCAACAAGCAGCCTGAGTCCCCCCGGAGCGTGTGCAGCGACAGCAGCGGCAAAGGGTCTCCTTCCGTGGCCACCGGCTCTCCGCCCGCCATCCCCAAGGTCAGGATCAAGACTATCAAAACCTCTTCCGGGGAAATCAAACGGACGGTCACGAGGATCCTGCCGGAGATGGATGAACTGGGCAAGTATCCCCTAGAATCCCCCGCAGAGAGCTTGGTGACGGAAGAGTTTGTGAAGTCTCTCCCTTCCCCAGAAGCCGGCGCGTCCGTGGAAACAGAGCCGTGCGAGGGTTTTGCGAAAGCGGCTCCTCAGGAGGCAGCCCTCGCGAGCCCCCAAGCAGACAGTATCGTCGCAGACATTCCCGTCAACAGCACCTCCAGTTTCTCTCTGCTGGCAGACTACGGTGCAATCAAAGCCGGGCTCGCGGGCCAGCAGCCGGGCAAGAAGCAGCCGCAGGGCCCGGTGACGCAGCCCTGTAACCCCGCCAGCCTCCTCCCGAAGGCCGTGCACCTCGCCAACCTCAACCTGGTCCCCCACAGTGTGGCCGCCTCCGTGGCGGCGAAATCTTCCGTGCAGCGGCGCGGCCCGTCCCAGCTGACGCAGATGACGGTGCCGCTGGTCCACCAGGTGAAGAAGGCCGCCCCGCTGGTCGTCGAGGCGTTCCACAAAGTGTTGCACGGTGCCAACCCCGTGCCGATCTACGCCCCCAACCTCAGCCCTCCCCTCGACAGCAGTATTCAGTTGCCCGTCTCCGGGTATTGCTGCCTGGAGTGCGGGGACTCGTTTGCCTTAGAGAAGAGCCTCACACAGCATTACAGCCGCAGGAGCGTCCACATCGAGGTCCTGTGCACCCAGTGTTCGGCCACGCTGCTCTTCTTCAACAAGTGCAGCCTGCTCAAGCACGCGCGGGATCACAAGAGCAAGGGCTTCATCATGCAGTGCTCGCAGCTCTTCATGAAGCCCATCTCCGCAGACCAAATGTTCCCGCCTTCCCCGACGAGCTCATCGGCCTCTTCAGCGCCACAGGCCTCGCGGCTGCCCCCCCTCTCGCAAAAGTCCCGCTCCGCCTCGGGAAGCCCGGGGGCGGGGGGGCCCCCAAACCCTCAGCCCCCGCCGGCTCTGCCTCTGTACACGGACCCGTTGAGACTGATTCGCCATGGATTAAAGTGTTTTGAATGTAATAAGCAGGCGCTGGACTACGTCGCCCTAGCCGCGCATTATCAGAGGACCTCGGAAGACAACGAGGGGCTGGTAAGTCGCTTTCTAGAGGTCTGAGCGACCTTCTGTTGAGTTTGGTGTAGTGGTTGAGAGCAGCAGACTCTACTCTGGGAGAACTCCTCCACATGCAACTGCTGGTGTGACCTTGGGTCGGTTGTGAGTTCTATCAGAGCTGTTCTCTCAAGGGCAGTTCTTGAGAGAGCTCTCTCGGCCCCACCTACTTCACAGGGTGTCTGTTGTGGAGAGGGGAAGGGAAGGAGATCGTAAGCTGCTCTGAGACTTGGAGTGGAGGGCGGGGTATAACTCTAATCTCCTCCTCCTCCTCCTCCTTCTCTCCTCCTCTCCTCCTCTCCTTCTTCTTCTTACCAAAGAACTGTCAATGTACATTAAGCTGAGCACAAGATGCACATTGCCGAATCATTCCGTGCCCTTAGAATCAATACCAGGGGTCCCCAACATTTTTGAGCCTGTGGGCACCTTTGGAATGCTGACACAGTGTAGTGGGTGTAAGCTCCAAAATGGCTGCCACGGGAGGTGGAACACCAGCTCCAAGACGGTTGCCCCATCTTATCTTCAGTCACAGAGTGAATACCCCTTGGTGGCAGCTGCTGCCAAAGCAACATGTTGAAAAACTGATCGCCAATCAAATAGCCAGTGGCCCAATTGAAAGACTCGCTGGCGAAAGCAGCACCCAGACCTGCCCACTTTCTAAAAGCACTCGGTGGGTGCTGGAAAAGGTCTTGGCAGGCGCCCGTGGGCACCACGTTGGAGACCCCTGATCTATATGCTGTATACACTTTAAGGCAGCCTATGGAAAAGAGGACAGAGGGGGTTTAATGTGAAATATAACTGTGGTCCTGAGCTGTTTGGTGCCCTGAAATGTACAGTCAAACCCGCACTGGTGCTTCAGTTCCAGTCACTGGGGAAGCAGATGAGTGATTAAGGTATCCTTTCTTATAACAGGTCTGTTTGTATGCCTTCAGGTTTGGCATTTTTTACTTAGCACCTTGTCCCTCCTCTAGCCAAAAATATTGACCAGTCTTGGGCTTCTTGGCTCAGTCCCATGTATAGACCGTTGCTTGTGCTATAGGAAGCAAGACTTCAGTCTACAATAACGGGTTTGGATAAGAGCGGCTGAGAGCCATGCACAGGCTCCGTATCTTCCCTGGAGGTATTTGCCCTGTCACTGATGAAGGCTGTGTCCAGACATCCAGATTAACCACCATTAAGTTGAAGCGTGCATGGGTCCGGTTTGGGCAGAGAGAAAACCAGGTTCAGCTAACCCAGGCACGAAACCCCGACCCAGAATCAGGTTGCCTACGAATGATTTAGCACCAGGTTCCCCACGAACATGCGGTGCGCTCCGGGCGAGAGGCAGCCCCCTTCTGACCACGCTCCAGATCTATATGTCACAGATAACTGGATAGATTCAGGTGGGTGGCCGTGTTGATCTGAAACAGCGGAACAAAGTTTGAGTCCAGTGGCACCTTTAAGGCCAACAAAGTTTTATTCTGGGTATAAGCTTCTGTGTGCACACTTGTCTGTCTTGTCTGTCTATCTATGTATCTATCTATCTAGTTTATACCCCGCCCTCTCCACCAAAGCAGGCTCAGGGCGCTTACAGAAATTCTTCAGGTACATTCAGGGGGGTAGCTGTGTTGGTTTGGTGTAGTGGTTAAGTGTGCGGACTCTAATCTGGGAGAACCGAGTTTGATTCTCCGATCCTCCACATGCAGCTGCTGGCGTGACCTTGGGTCAGTCACAAGCTCTGGCACAGCTGTCCTTGAAAAAGAGCAGTTTCTGTCAGAGTTCCCTCAGCCCCACCCACCTCACAGGGTGTCTGTTGTGGGGAGGGGAAGGGAAAGGAGTTTGTAAGCTGCTCTGAGATACCTTTGGGTAGTGAAGGGCGGGGTATAAATCCAGTCTCTTCTTCTTCTTCTTCTTGGTTTGAAACAACAGGACAAAGCTTGAGTCCGGTGGCACCTGTAAGATCAACAAAGTTTTATCCTGGGTATCAGCTTTTTGTGTGCTTGCACACTTCTTCAGATACCGGTAACGAGTTAGTCTGAAACACTTCCCTGTCATCGCTCTCTGTGTGAGGAGTCAGATGTACAAGTTGGGTTGAAGTGCATTCTCTTGGATGTCTGCAGCCAAAACATACCAAGGGTCTTCAGTTTTGACTTGTTTTCTGTACATCTGTTCTTCTTTCTTGAAAATACTGCTGTTTGTGTTTGTTAAGTGCTGTCCGGTCACTTCCAACCTATGATGACCCTGTGAATTAGTAAGGTAAAGGTAAAGGTTTCCCCTTGCTCGAAAGCCAGTCGAATCCGACTCTAGGGGTGCGGTGCTCATCTCCGTTTCCAAGCCAAAGAGCCAGCGCTGTCCGAAGACGTTTCTGTGGTCATGTGGCCGGCATGACTAGACGCCAAGGCGCACGGAACGCTGTTACCTTCCCACCGAAGTGGTACCTATTCATCTACTTGCAATTCCTTGCTTTCGAACTGCTAGGTTGGCAGGAGGTGGGGCCAGAGATGGGAGCGCACTCCGTCATGCAGCACTTGGGTCTTGAACTGCCGAACTACCGACCTTCTGGTCTGCACTTCAGTGTCTTAACCTCTGAGCCACCGTAGCCCCTCCAAAATGCCCTATTGTTTAACAGCCTTGTTCAGGACACGCAAACAGAGGGCCGTGGCTTCCCTGATTGAATCAATCTGATGTTGGGTCTTCTAATTTTCCTGCCGCCTTCCACTTTTCCTAGTGTCGTTGTCTTTTCCAGTGACTTTCGTCTTTTCATAATGTGACCAAAGTACCTGCCTCCCTATAAAAAATTAGCACTGTCACTGGATCAAGGGAATCTTAATCTTGAGGTTTAGTTGATTAATCAAGTAAAATCTAAGACAGATTTTTATCTGGATAAAATCAGGCTTCTAAAGAAGACATACCTTGTTTGGAGAGGATGCACAGCTGCATCACAGCAGGGACACTCAGAGGAGGCATTCCCTCCTGTGTGGTAGAGAGGGGGAATTCACTGCCCCAGGAAGTAGCAGCGGCTACAAGCATCCACACCTTCAAGAAGGGATTGGATAAACATATAGAGCAGAAGTCCATCAGTAGCTATTAGCCACAAGGTATAGATAGGAACTCTCAGTCTGGGGCAAGTGATGCTCTATATTCTTGGTGCTTGGTGCTTGGGGGGCAACAGTGGGAGGCCTTCTGGAGTTCTGGCCCCGCTGGTGGACCTCCTGGTGGCACCTGGGTGTCTGGCCGCTGTGTGACACAGACGGTGCGGTCAGATGGGCCGTTTAGTCCGCTTTCAGCCCGCCTCAGAAACGGATTTTATCTGCGCGATCACACAGTCAGCATCTGCCTCCCGTCCCCAGCCGTCGCTTTCCGGCTCAAAACTGCTTTAACCCTGAGTATTTTGATACCAGGTCCCGAAGTGGTGTTTTCCTGATTCTCCGGTTCCAGCCACACTTTTCTGATGTCTGATCGCTCCTGCGGTGTTGAGCCACTTTCGGTTTAAACCCCCTCCCCGCTCAAAAGCTGCCCGAGGCTTCCGGAAGTGAGTGTGATCGCAATTCTCCACATCAGGGCCGGAGCAGTTTAAACTGCTCCCAGCGTGCCGTCTGACCGCACCCAGAGTGTTGGAGTGGGTGGGCCACTGGCCTGATCCAACATGGCTTCTCTTATGTTCTAATGCCTCTTCTATGAAGATGTCCATCACCTACGTTTCTTTCTGTGTGAAGGCTTTTATTTAAAATGATTAAAATGGTTAAAAAGAATCTGCTGCCTGATTAATCAGTTTCAGAGGATGAGAATCAGCGGCAGCTTTCGATCAGTTGATCTAACTTGATTATTTCAGTTACCATTGAAGTCCCAACAAAATGCGTTAACAAAACACTACCTTTCAGACGACCCGGTTTTTAAAAAGCCCTAACGCTAAGTTCGACTGCCACTCCTCCACACACTTATTTGAAAGTAAGTTCTACTGAAATCTGTGCGACTCACCTTCCAGTAAAAGTGGTCAGGGTGAGCCATGACCCGGATAGCCCAGGCAAGTCAGATCTCGTCAGATCTCGGAAGCTAAGCAGGGCCAACCCTGGGAAGTACTTGGATGGGAGATCTCCAAGGAATACCAGGGCTGGAATGCAGAGGTAGACAATCAAGCCACCTCTCTGGAAGATGTCATAGTCCCACTAGGTGTCACCAGACATCCCCATGACTTCCAGCTTGCAAGCGCGCACACACACACAAATACTGGAAAAGGAAAAAGTAGTCAGGGTGGTGGTCACTTTAACTTCATGCAGCCTTTCTCAGGCATGTATTTAAACTCGCCACAACTCCGCCGCAGCCGTGGGGCTGATCTTCAGGCCCTCTCCCGGCTCTCCTTCCTTAATTTCCCTCCCGTCCTGTTTTGTTTTGTTTTCGCTTGCCTTGGCTGTCTTCAGTTGATCTTGTAGCTCTGTCGAAATCCACAAAGGAACCTTTGTCTCAACAAAGGGATCATTCACTGCCACTGCCTCTTGATTGGTCGCTGGCACAGGACTTTTTCGGCAGCGATCTTTCTTGCCAACTCGCTGCGTTTCTTCTGTGGCGATTTTGTTTGGTAATCTAGCTCAGCAGCAGCGGGCTCGGGAAGTTCGCGTGGGATACTCCGAACGGGGGTTCTTGCTTGTTGTATTTTCAGGCTTTTGGAGTCCTCGCGTATTAGGGAGGACAGAAGTTTTCAGAATAAAACGAAACGAACGACTAACAGCGCCCTCCTAAGCAGACAGTTTCAGAGGGCGGCCGTGTTGGTGTGCAGCGGCAGAACTCGATTCCAGTCCATTTGCACCTTAGAGGCCCGACCAGCAAGGGATTTGGGATGCGACGTTTCGAGAGGCAAAGGGAGCTTTGACGACCCTGAAAATCGTGTCGGTCTCTAAGGGAGTAACTCTGCTTGGGGTGGCTCTGGAAAGCTGGCAAAATTTCAAGCCGTTTCAGTTCAGTTGAGGGGGGAGAGGGGCAAGGCTACCTCTAAGCTTTGGAGTCTTGTGAGCAAAAATTCAACTGACATGAAAGTTGTGAGCAAGTGATTTGGCTAACTGCATAAATTACTTTGCTCTGGAGCCCCATCCTTCCTGAGCTAAGACAGAAATGTGTGAGCTGGAGGCTAAAAAACTGTGAGCTAGCTCACACTAACTCAGCTTAGAGGGAACACTGGAGAGGGGCCGTCGGGTATCACGTAAGCCGTTTTTTACTCTTGCACATGAGTCGGTTGGCCACGAATTGTGACTTTTGGCTGCCGCTGCCTGCGCCGCACAATTTGCGAGCCGCGAAGGGGCCAGGCAATCTCAGTTCTGGCAGCTGGCTGCGTCAGGGCCACAGGGAGACCGTTGAGTCCACGGTGCACAGCCAAAACTGCGTGTTTACACCAGTGGCTTTCGCCCAGCTGGTGCGAGTCAGGCAAGAAGTCTTTGAACCATTTCCTGGGAATGGGCAGGATTCTCTTGACTGCCTGTGTGGAAAGCTTAACTGAGAGGGAATTGGTTCCCAGTTGTTTTCCCAGTTGAGGAAAATGTGTAGTTGCTGCTTCTAAGCTGTGGAGTCTTGGGAGTAAAATTCTACTTTGTGAGCTACTGGCGTTAAAGTTGTGAGCGAGCGATTTGGCTGCTGCATAAATTAGTTTGCTCTGGAGCCATCCTTCCTGAGCTAAGACAAAAACGTGTGAGCCGTAGACTAAAAAACTGTGAGCTAGCTCACACTAACTCAGCGTAGAGGGAACACTGGTTGGCATTAGCCATTGTTGAAGGCAGGACCAACCCAAGTGTGCTTAAAAGCCTGGGAAATTTGCATAGAGGAGGGAAGGAGCTGTGGTGTTTACTTTTATTCATTTGTACTCCCATCTTTCTCCATCTTGTCCTCACAACAATCCTGTGAGGTAGGCTAGGTTGACTGTGACCGACTCAAGGTCACCCAGCGAGCTTCTGTGGCACGAGTGGGGATTCGAATTTGGGTTTCCCAGATACTAGCTCGACACTCTCTTAACCACTACACCACACTGTTGTGCATGCTTACGGCATGACTAGTCACACGGGACGGTGGTAGATCTTATCTTCTTGCCCCACTTTTCCTTGTAACTCCATTTTGAATCCTTCCTCCTCCAATCCAAGGAGACTTCCTCCAAATTAAGCGGCTATTCCATTGGGGAAGAGCCTCTCAAGCAGTGTTCCCTCTAAGCTGAGTTAGTGTGAGCCAGCTCACAGTTTTTTAGCCTCTGGCTCACACATTTTTGTCTTAGCTCAGGAAGGATGGCTCCAGAGCAGACTAATTCATGCAGGAGCCAAATGGCTCGCTCACAACTTTAATGCCAGTAGCTCACAAGGTAGAATTTTTGCTCACAGGACTCCACAGCTTAGAGGGAACATTGCTCTCAAGCTGGACGAAAGCTCCTTACACTAGAGGAAGGCTACTTGGAGCGTGGTTGGATCCACCCCATTGCAGGTGAAGAGAGGGAAACGGAGCATGAGGCTTCTGCCCCAGCAGATTTAGACGAACCCTTGTTTCTGAATGTGTGACTTTTGTCGGGGGG
Organism: Gekko japonicus; assembly: GCF_001447785.1. NCBI lineage: Eukaryota > Metazoa > Chordata > Lepidosauria > Squamata > Gekkonidae > Gekko > Gekko japonicus. The sequence goes on from NW_015163124.1 coordinate 218,383, forward strand.
GGGGGGGGGGGGAGGAGGGGCAGTGTTCCCTCTAAGCTGAGTTAGTGTGAGCTAGCTCAGTTTTTTAGCCTCCGGCTCACACATTTTTGTCTTCGCTCAGGAAGGAGGGCTTCAGAGCGAACTATTTTATGCAGCAGCCAAATCACTCGCTCACAACTTTAATGCCAGTAGCTCCCAAAGTAGGATTTTTGCTCACGAGACTCCACAGCTTAGCGGGAACATTGGAGTCATTAAATTTCTGCAACGATTTCCAGATAGGGTTCTTAATTTCACATCTGGCAAGAAATGTTAGGTAGTGATTTACTGATTAAAACAATTCTATCCCACTTTTCCCCGTGGTTCAAGACGGCTTACAATACCAGTGAAGAACATTTTCAGTTAAAGCCCAAAGTAAAATAGTAGACCCCAAATCTCTCCCCCCCTTTCTCCCCCCTTAAAGATGTCTGCCGTTCAGACCCCTTCCAAAGCCCTGGCGAGCAGGTGGGCCTTGCAGCGCCTCCTGAAGATCTCCAAGGAGGGGGGCCCCCCCACCTCTTCCGGGAGGCCGTTCCACAGAGCCGGAGCAACAACGGAGAACACCCAGGCTCTGACCAGTTCCATACAGGCCGCCCTTAGCGGTGGGATAGAATCACAGAGTTAGAAGAGACCTCCAGGGTCATCTAGTCCAACCCCCAGCACAATGCAGGACATTCACAAATACCTCCCCCAGTGACCCTGCTGTAGGCCATAGATAAAATCATAGCTGACAGGTGGCTGCCTGGTAACCATAGTTGGTGCACAGGCCCATATGGAAGGAGACAGTCCTTAGGATCAGGGCTCTAGTCGGGGGGGAGCTCTCAGGTACGGAGCTCCGGAAGACAACCTCTAGGGGGCGGGGCGGTCACGTGGTGAAGCCCCGCCCCCTTCTTTACCCCGCCCTCTGCTTCGATCCTCATTCCGTTTGGGAATGAGGATGAAGCAGGAGGGTAAGTAGCCGGGCCTTCTGACACACTTCCGGTGATGTCAGGGGGTGTGGCCTTCTGTCACTTCCGGTGATGTCAGGGGGCGTGGCATATGCAAATAAGTTATGCTAATGAGTTATGCTAATGAGCTCCGGCAGCTCTTTTTCTACAACAAGACCCCTGCTTAGGATAATAAAAGTAATACTACCACTACTATTTTTAACCAGTTTCCAGTTCGGTTTTCTTTTCCTTCCCCATTTGAGGGTTTTTAAAGATGTTTCTCTGGAGCTGTGGTGGCTCAAGTGGTTTAGACGCTGAACTGCAGGCTGTGTAAGGTCGGTAGTTCAGCAGTTCGAGACCCGAGTGTGCCGCATGACGGAGTGAGCTCCCGTCTCTAGTTCCAGCTCCTGCCAACCTAGCAGTTCGAAAGCAAGACATTGCAAGTAGATAAATAGGGACCACTTCAGTGGGAAGGTAACAGCGTTCCGTGCGCCTTGGTGTTTAGTCATGCCGGCCACATGACCACGGAAATGTCTTTGGACAGCGCTGGCTCTTCGGCTTGGAAACGGAGATGAGCACCGCAACCCTAGAGTCAGACTCGACTGGCTTTCGAGCAAGGGAATCTTTACCTTTACCCTTAAAGATGTTTCTAGGGTCAACTGGGGCCTAAGGGGAGTTCCAGAATATGCCAGGCCAGCATGTAACTTGTTTATATAATCCCCTGCAAGAGTCAGTAGTGACTTTTCACACACACACACACACACACACACACCAGTGCAGAAAAATGCCATGCTTGCAGTGATGGTGGTGTTAGTCAGCCACAGAGGTTGTCCCGCCTGCAGGAGGCGGGCCCTTATTTGAGTGACTCATAGCATGCAATGAAATCAGCAGTCGGAGTGTTACCTGGCGTAGGTGGGGGAAAGTGTGACGTTCCAGTAGGTGGCATTATGGCTGAGTTTTGCATTTTCACCTTCATTGTATTCTTTCTGATTGAGGTGGGAGCGTATCTTCAGTGATCTTTCCACTAGCAAACTTTTTTTGGGGGGGGGGGTTGTTGCTTGAGTCCCAGAAGGGAGTCCCATCCCACCTTGAAACTTTCTGCGCTCCTGAGATAGCCTTACTGGGCTGTTGTGTTTGGCAGCTCTTCCCGGCTTCACTTTCAGTCTGGCCGGGGGAGTTAAGTTAGCGCAGACACTGAGCTAATCTCTACTAAATTCCTGTCTGATGCAAATTGGCGGATTCCCGCAGCGTGGGATGTTAAGTAATATTATCAGTGACCAGAAGTGCCAGGAATTGAGAGGTTTTGCAGAAATGGTCAGTTTTCATTAGGGATGGTTCTCTAAGCTAATGCGTAAAAAGTTTTCTGGAACAAAAGATAGGGACCGTGGGGAGTCCAGGCATGAGTGTTTTGTGCTGTTCTCTTGCAGACCCTGTTAACAATACAAAATCTTTCCCGCCGTAGCACTTTCCCTGCATTGGATCTCGAAGGCACGGATGTTTTCTGTTCCAAGAACAGCTTTATTCACATCAGGTTCACATAACACAGCCTCAACGACGCACCTCATGATTGCTCGGAGGACTCAGTACAGATACTGATTTATGACCATACAAATGAAAAATAGTAAATTCAGAAAGTAAGGTTATCTCAAATAATTGCATGGCGCCTGGTATTTCTGGTCACTGTGTGACAAAGTGTTGGACTGGGTGGGCCATTGGCCTGATCCAACATTGGCTTCTGTGATGTTCTTATGTTCACTACTAATCAGCCACGTGTCCGGTATTTTGCCATCTTCTCCAGGATGTTACAACATACCCCAGTCTCTAACTGCATGTAAACCAATATCAAGTATTCTATGCCGCCCACCACTTCGCCACCGTTGCTGCAGATGACCCTTCGTGGGCGTTTTCTCAGGCAGGATTAAGAAGACAGGCCACTGGCTAGATGGAAGAGTTTGCTTTGAGAAGGGGGCCGTTATTTTAGAAATCTGCTTTGCTGGCAAGGCGCACGTGTTAATGTTGTTATTTTCTTCACAAAGGCTACCAAGTCAGGAGGTGGTGTTTCTGTTTCCACACGCTTGATGGAAACCCCAGCGCCTTTCGTATAGGGATGGGAAAGAGGTTACCCTTTGTAGGAAAAGAGAAAATAAAGATGGCCCCCATGTTCTGGCCCAGAGTCCTCACCTGTACTGTGCTGCTCGATGGGAGAGTGGTTTTGTTTGGGTTGTCAGTCGCTAGGGGCCACAGGAGGCTGGATCCCTCGATTCATACACCAGTTCCTCGACAGATTAAGCTAAGACGTTCATGCAGGGCCAGTTCCAGATGGGGTGGGGGCCTGGACAGACAGGGCCCAGGGCCCCCCTTATGCCTTTGCGGCTCTGCCAGTGTGGTGTAGCGGTCAGGAGCGGCAGACTCTAATCTGGAGAACCAGGTTTGATTCCCCGTGCCTCCACATAAAGCCTGCTGGGCGACTTTGGACCAGACACAGTTCTCTCAGAACTCTCTCTGCCCCACCTGCCTCACAAGGGTGCTGGCTGTGGGGAGAGGAAGGGAAGGAGCTTGCAAGCATCTCTGAAACGCCTTCAGGAAGAGAAAAGCAGGTATAAAAACCAACTCTTTTCCTCCTTCTTCCACCCCTCTGCCCGCGTGCACTCCGCTCACCTGGGCACCCTTCTCCCCCTTGCAAGCCCTTCCACCACCCATGCTCAGTTGCCTTCACCACCTGCACACCCTTTCCCTGCTTGGAGTGGTGCTGCCATTGCCACCGGGAGTGCCACCACTGTGCAGACCACCCACATGCCCTTCCTTAATGATGCTGGACACTTGGGAGCGTAGGTGGCAGGGGAGGTGCATGGGTGGAGGTTAGTGGCAGTGGACCTCCTGCCAGAAGTCCTGGGCCTTGGTAGCTGCCCCCCCCCGGGTGTGCTGAGGCTGGCCCTGTGTACGTGCACAGGAGGAAGGGAAGGGAAGGAGAGGGAAAGACTGGACCATGAGAACAGTTTTCGTTGCTGCTACGGCGGCTGACGCTTTCCTCCTAGTATCCTCGGTCCCTGTAGCTCCTTGGCCAGCTCCAGCAAGATCGGGGTGTGCGTTATTGCAGAGTGTCTGTGACAAGGACGTGTAGGGACAGTGGAGGCTGGCATTAGGGATTTGATGATAAAACCAGGTGTCACATATAGATGGGGCTCCAGACCGTGCGAGTTCTGCTCAGACGTCAGTACACACTTTCCAGTGATGCCTTCTCTGGGCAAGTTGGGTAAGCTGTTTCGGAGCCTCATTGTTGGGAACAAGGCAGGTGATGTCTGCCGTTTATGAGCTCGGTTCAAGTCCAGCGGCACCTTAGAGACAAGCAAGGCTTTCGGGGTATAAACTTTTGAGAGTCAAAGCTCCCTTCATTGGATACAAGTAGGATTGGCGATCCCGGAGTCCTTATATCCCAGTCTGAAGATGGGAGGGGGGGGTCTTGAAGAGAAGGGAGTTGGGAGGCAAAGGTACAATGCAAAATGGAATCAACTTGATTAGAGTGGGCTATAAGGACTTGGGGGCCTCCATTCCTACTTGCATCTGATGAAGGGAGTGATGACTCTTGAAAACGCGGACTCTAATCTGGGAGATTCCCCACTCCTCCACTTGCACCTGGCTGGATGCCCTTGGGCAAGCCGTAGCTCTGATAAGAGCTGTTCTTGAAAAAGAGCCGTTTCTGTCAGAGCTCTCTCAGCCCCACCTACCTCACAGGGTGTCTGTGGTGGGGAGGGGAAGGGAAAGGAGTCTGTAAGCCGCTCTGAGACGCCTTTGGGTAGTGAAGGGCGGGGTATCAATCCAATCTCTTCTTCTCTTCTTCTTCTTGTTGGTGCTAAGGATTCGAATCTTGCTATTGTACTGTGGACAAAGATAGCTACCCTCAAATATGCTGTTTTATGGCATGAGATTTATATATCTAGATGGATGGGTGGATGGATGGATGAATATATGTAAGATGATAGATATATGGATGTATATATAAATATATCCAGATGGGTGGGTGGGTGGTTGTATGTAAGATGATAGACAGGTATATGTAAAACCCTGACCTGGATAGCCCAGGCTAGCCCGATCTCAGAAGCTAAGCGGGGCCAGCCCTGGTTAGTATTTCAGTGGAAGACCACTGAGGAATACCAGGGTTGTGACCTGAAGGCAGGCAACAGCAAACCACCTCTGAATGCCCTTGCTCTGAAAACCCCTCCGGGGTTGCCCTTACTCAGCTGTGACTTGATGGCCCTTTCCACCACCACCACACGTACGTAAATATATTTAACTCAGTACATTCGGATGAGCAAATAGATAGAATTAATAAAGATGTGACGAGACAGGAGGAGGAATTCAGAAGGACCCGTATCTCTGAGGCTAGGGTAGGGCAACAGAATGTAAAGATGTCCAGTGGAACCTCGGTGGGTCGATCTCAGTTAAATCTTACATTTAGAAAAAATTTAGAATCCTCAGGGGCCACTGAAATGTTCTAAATCTCTACAGCACGGAACACGACAGGCACCTCGCTAGCTCGGGCGACAGGCACAAGGTTAGCTCAGAGCCGCCCGATCCAGCAGTCTCTGCCCACGTTCCAGCCACCCACATCCGCTCGTGCTCGTACACCGCAGAACGGCTTGCTGGTAGATCGCCGCATTCTTTCTGCTCACCCCGCCATAGAGCAGGCCTGACGCTGCCCTAGAGGCTCAAGCCCAGCGAGAGTTAACAGTGGCCAGCGAACGCAGTTTGGAATCTGCCTTGTGGCATTTAGGCGGTCAGTCCTCCACTCTCCTCTGTAATAGCCCTTTGTCCGGAGTGCTGGCCTCACAGCCAGCTGCCCCGCCTCCTGTGCCCGCAGGGCTCCCCCTGGCAGTACATGTCCATCCGTCGTCCTTTGCCTTCGTGTGGCCTCCCTAGTTAGAGGTTCACGTGCCGCTTCAACGGCTTCAGGTGGGGCTGCTCCTGGGGGTTTCCAGGGCTGGGGAACTTGGCTGAGGAAGCCTCCGTTTTTGACCTTGCAGAGAGGAAGGGCTTCGGATTTAGCCCTGGAGGACCTCCCGGGGCGGCTGCAGCCAACTTGTTTATGCATAGCTAACATAACTCGCTTCATTCATCAAGGATACCGGGTTTCGCCCTGACCCGGATGGCCCAGGCTATCGGAAGCCAAGCAGGGTCGGCCTCGGTCAGTACTTGGGTGGGAGACGGCCAAGGAAGTCCAGGGTCACTGCACAGAGGGCAGCAATGGCAAAACCACCTCTGAACATCTCTTTCTTTGGAAACCCCCCCCCCCGCCGCCATAAGTCAGCTGCGACTTGACAGGCATTTTCCAACCACCACCGCTGCAATGTTATTACTGGCAAATAGAGAGGTGGGGTGGCTGGGGGAAGGGAGAGCTGGGATTTGTAATGCTTTGCATTTTTCAAGGACATTGGAGAGGGAGTATTGGGGGGGGGGATTCAGGAGGGTTTAACCCCAGCAGGAAGTACAGAGAAGCCGGAGGCTATGGGTGCCTAAGAGAGGGGTTCTTTTCCTACCCACAGGTACAGAAGACCTTGCAAGGCAGAACAGCTAACTGCGGCCTCTCCCTTTTCTTCCCCGTAGACCTGTCAAGTGTGCCTGATGCTGTTACCCAACAAGTGCAGTTATTGTGCCCATCAAAGAATCCACGCTCACAAATCTCCTTACTGCTGCCCGGAGTGCGGCGCCATTTGTCGGTCGGCTTACTTCCAAACCCACGTCAAGGAGAACTGCCTGCATTACTCGCGCAAAGTTGGCTACAGGTTTGCTCTTAAACCCACCCACCCATATTTTTTTTAAAAAAAGCGTTTAAAGGAGCTGGAGGCACACCGAGAGATGACTGGGGGAGGGGACTTCACGACAGTCTTTGGAAGCCGTTCTTAGTATTTCATTATTTCAGGCACTTAAAACCCTGTATAGTAGGCTAGAAAAGGCAGCCCTTAAAGCGACATGCAGAAATCCATAATACCACAATCGAAAGCAAGGATCCCCAACCTGGTGCCCGCGGGAGCTGCAGGGCCCACTGACACCTTTCCTGCCGTGCACCAAGTGTGTTAAAAAGTAGGCAGGGCTTTTGCCTGGCAGGGCTTCTGACCTGTGGTGTGCATGCAAGAAAATGTCTTAAAAGGCATTATGTTAAATAGAGCATCTGCCTGAAACTTACATAACCTTGGTCCTAGACATTTTGTGGTTGACTCGTCCTCTCACAAGAGCCATTTTCTGGTTTTTCCCACCAGCCTGTGGCAGAATTCAAAGGGTTCCTGCAGCTGGAAAAGGTCGAGGACCCCAGTCAAAAAGATAAACATTAAAAATATAGACCACGCGTCCTAAATGCAAGCACGAGTAACAATATCGGCTACATCATGGGAACGGGAGCACAATATTTCTTTGAAAAGCAGCACATCCACCACAGAATAGCGGAAGAGGTAGAAGCAACTGGGCCCTCAAGCTCAGCCGCTGAATAAATCGATAGCCTTTGCACAAATTAGTGAGAGCGAGTTAATGAATCCCTGGTCCATTTCTTGTCCCAGGTGATAATTCATACTGATATAGTATTACTGGCTTTGGTGTTGTGGGTTTTTTTGTTTTGTTTTTTCCCTTAAAGTCTAGATTTGCCGCTGCTTTCCCAAAGTGCAAAAGCTGCTAAAGTGATTTTAGATGAGCGTATTAAAAAGATATATATATGTACAGCCTGCGTTCCAGCAGAAGGGGAACATTGAGCATAATTATAGCCCCGGGCTCTTGCTTTCGGAGCGCAGCATAACATGTGCTCTTGCAAAAAATAAAATTATGCACTATTTCTGTGTGAGCAGAAGTAAATTGGGAGAATTGTTACCATCTGGCACAGATCACCCGGAGTAATTGAGGGGGAAAGGCAGAATGTAAGGTTAGACATACCTTGCCTGTAGGGGATTGGCTTGTGATTTCAGGTAGGTAGCCAGAGGTTTGGAGAGCCACCTGTGAAGGCCTGGTTTTTCTTACGAAAGCGTCAACCCCCGTGTGCTGCAGCAGAGAAAAAGGCAAACTCTGTGTTAGGGATTATTTACTTTACTTTATTTATTTCGGCTTACATGACCAGAAGTCTTAAGCACACTTATGCACTGTTAGGGATTATTAGGAAAGGGATTCAACATAAAACAGTCAATATTATAATGCCCCGGTATAGACCTGTGGTCCAGCCTCATTTGGAATACTGTGTACAGTTGTGGTCACCATAGCTCAAAAAGGACATCGTAGAGCTGGAAAAAAATACAGAGGAGGGGGTTGGAGCACCTTCCCTAGGAGGACAGGCTGAAGAGTCTGGGACTTTTCTGTTTAGAAAAGAGACAACCAAGGGGGGGACATGGTAGAGGCGTTTAAAATTACGCATGGGGTGGAGAGAGTTGACAAAGAACTTTTTCTTTGAGCCAGTTTGGTGTAGTGGTTAAGTGTGCGGACTCTAATCTGGGAGAACCGGGTTTGATTCCCCACTCCTCCACTTGCACCTGGATGGATGACCTTGGGCAAGCTGTAGTTCTGATAAGAGCTGTTCTTGAAAAAGAGCAGTTTCTGTCAAGAGCTCTCTCAGCCCCACCCACCTCACAGGGTGTCTGTTGTTGTGGGGAGGGGCAGGGAAAGGAGTTTGTAAGCCGCTCTGAGACACCTTTGGGTAGTGAAGGGCGGGGTATAAATCCAATCTCTTCTTCTTCTGCCTCTCCCAAAATACTAAAATCTGAGGGCATCCAATGAAGGCGATGGGCAGTAGATTCAGGACGGACAAAAGGAAATACTTCTTTAGGCAGAGAGTGTTTAAAATGTGGAATTCAGTGCCAGAGGAAGCAATGATGGTCACAGGAATAAACAGTTTTAAAAGGAGATTAGATAGACTCATCCACCACGAGTCTAATCAATGGTCACTAGCCCTGGTGACTGAGGGGAACCTCCACATTCAGAGGCACGAATCCTCTGAATCCCAGAGCCAGGAGGCCACATCAGGGAAAGGCCTCCGCCTCCATGCCCTGTTGCTGGCCCTCCAGAGGAACTGGTTGGCCACCGTGTGAGACAGGATGCTGGTCTGATCCAGCAGGGCTCTTCTGACGTTCTTATGTTCATTTCCCCCAGTATTTGCATGCCGCCGTGATTCAGTGTTGCTTAGTTTGCCTAATCTCAACACACCATAAAAATGGCCTGAAATTAGTAACCCAATTGTACTGACCATCTTCTCAAAGAGGAGTTCTGGTTGTTTTATAACTGTGAGATGCCTTTGGTCTGGATTGTTGCTGTGTTCAGACTGGATCTCCAGTGCCACTCCATTCCATGACCGCCTCTGAGCTTTGTGCTTGTGCTATCTTCTCCCTTTGAGTAGCTGGATGTGGTCAGATGGTGCTGGGCTGCCCCAGGGACCTCATGCAGGGAATCTGGGCATCGAGACATTCAGACCCATCTTTGCGAGCGATTGTAAAGGCCTGGGGTTTTCAGGAGTTTGCCTGGAACACCGAAGAGCAGGCAGGCCACCCCACAGACACACACTCATTGCCATGGATTAGTGCCGTGAGAGAGGTCTTCAGCTGGTAGGGACAGCAAGTTTAAGCAGAACTTCTCTGGGCAAAGTAAAGAGCAGTTTACAAGGCACTGACCAAGCCGTGAGCGTCTCACCTGCCAGTGAGCATTCCATTGCATTGTTGCTTCGGTTGTTCACAAAGAGGGATCTGTCCAGGTAGCTGACCTGTGATGACAGTTTAGGGGGAGTGTTTTCAAAGAAAAAAGGGGGAAGGGGCCATGGCTCGGGCATCTCCTCGGCATGCCAGAGGTCCCAGGTTCAGTCCGTGCAGCCTTCAGCTAAAAGGAGCTGGCCGCAGGTGTTGTGAAAGACCTCTGCCTGAGACCCTGGAGAGCCGCCGCCAGTCTGAGTAGGCAATAGGACCGTGATAAACCCGGAGTCTGATTTGAGTGTATGGCAGCTTCATTTGGAACACACATGAAGCAGCCTTGTACTAAATTTGACCCTTGGTCCATCAAGATGAGTATTGCCGACTCTGACTGGTAGCGTCGCTCCAGGGTCTCAAGCAGAGGTCTTTCACATCACCGCCTGGTCCTTTTTAACTGGAGACACCAGGGATTGAACCCGGGACCTTCTGGAAGCCAAGCAGAGGCTCTTCTACTGAGTCACAGACCCTCAAGCATGAACCCACTGGTCTGAATCCTTTCCCCATATGTTCCCCCAAGAGCCCTACGGTCCGGGGCACAGCACCTACTGGTGGTTCTAAGCCCCAAGGATATCAAGCTGGCCACAACCAGGGCCAGGGCTTTTTCAGCGGCGGCTCCTGTCTGGTGGAATGAGCTCCCAGAGGAGATCCGGGCCCTGCGGGACTTGGCACAGTTCCGCAGGGCCTGTAAGACGGAGCTCTTCCACCAGGCCTTTGCATAGGAGCCGCCGCCGCCATTGTGCCTCCACCGAGTTGCCATCTATGACGGTGGATTAGATCTATAAGTGAACCGGCCCTGGGAAGACGCCTAGGTGACCAAGAACCTATGTTGCCAGGCTAGGTGATAAAAGGATCCCATCTTGGAGAGATAAGTTAATATCTAGAGCACCGCACTTTATGTATTGATTGTTTTATACTGTTTTAACTGTTTGTTATGGCATTTGCCGCTGTTGGAAGCCGCCCTGAGCCCATCTGGGAAAGGCGGGATACAAATCTAATAAATAAATAAACAAACAAACATCCCGAGAAACAGAAATGATATCGATGAGCCACTCAGTAGAAGACACCCTTCAGGAGCTCCTCAAAGGGGTGTGTGTCAGGAGACGTCACCAGCCACACTCACAGGTGTCCCTCTCTCTTTCCAGGTGCACTCACTGCGGGGTCGTCTTCATGTCGCAAGCGATGCTGAAAGTGCACATCCACGAGAAGCACTGTGAAGTCTTCCACAAGTGTTCGTTCTGCCCGATGGCCTTCAAGTCCGCCGACAGCACCACCGCCCACATCACGAGCCAGCACCCTGCAGAGCCTCACAAGACATCTCAGTAAGTCGGTCTCCTCCCCACCCCCTGGATAGCTCCGGGCCTGCCCTCCCTTGCGCAACACGGTGTGCCCTCTGGTGTTCAACGAAGCTGATGGGCAGTAGGTTCAGGATGGACAAAAGGAAAGACTACTTTACGCAGGGAGCGATTAAAATGTGGGGTTCGCTGCCAAGGGTGTAGTGATGGCCACAGGAATAAACAGCTTTGAAAGGGGATTAGATAGATTCATGGAGGAGAGGTCTGTCAGTGGCTACTAGGCCTGGTGACTGAAGGGAACCCGCACATTCAGAGGCACGGATCCTCTGAATCCCAGAGCCAAGAGGCAACTTCAGGGGAAGCCTCAGCCTCTGTGCCCTCTTGTTAGCCCTCCAGAGGAACTAGTTGGCCACTGTGTGAGACAGGATGGTGGCCTAGATGGACCCCTGGTCCGATCCAGCAGGGCTCTTCTGATGTTCTTAGGAAGGCCTCGGCCTTTCTGCCCTGTTTCCGGCCCTCCAGAGGAACTGGTTGGCCACTGTGTGAGACAGGATGCTGGACTAGATGGACCCCTGGTCTGATCCAGCAGGGCTCTTCGTATGTTCTTATGAAGGCCTTTCTGCCCTGTTTCCGGCCCTCCAGAGGAACTGGAGTTGACCACTGTATGAGACAGGATGCTGGACTAGATGGACCACTAGTCTGATCCAGCAGAGCTCTTCTGATGTTCTTAGGAAGGCCTCGGCCTCTCTGCCCTGTTGTTGGCCTTCCAGAGGAACTGGCTAGCCACTCTGTGTGACAGGATGCTGGACTAGATGGACCATTGGTCTGATCCAGCAGGGCTGTTCTGATGTTCTTATATATCTGTCCATGGGCTGCCATTCTCTACTTTTGAGCATGGAGCCTGTCCCATTTCTCTCATATTTAATTTTCTACTTTCAGTGGTCCTCAAAGGCAAAAGAGGGTTAAGAAAAAATGGGAACACAGAGAGCCCTGTGTAGAGATGGTGTGGTGTAGTGGTTAGGGTGTCATGGTAGGATCCGGGAGGCCCAGGTTTGAATGTCCACTCTGCCATGGAAGGTCTCAGGGGGACAGGGGGCCAGTCCCAAGCTCTCAGCCTAACCTACCTCACAACATTGTTGTCAGGATAAAATGGAGGAGAGGCGAAGTTTGTAAGCCGCTTTGGGTCCCCATTGGGGAGAAGGGCAGGGTATAAATGAGGCAAGTAAATAAATAAATGTAGGAGCCTGAGCTCCTTGAGGGAAGGGTGGGATAAAAAAATGTCGTGGAGGAAATGTTCTTGATAATAGAAAAATACTGCTTCTCGTGACGGGCAGCTGACATGGAACTCACCACCACAAGATGTGGCAATGGCTACTACTGACTTTGATGGATTTAAAAGGGAGTCGGGACAGACTGATGCAGAATAGGTCTATTTGACGGCTGTTAGCCGTGGTCACTGAAATGGGGGGGGAGCCCTTCACTACCCGAAGGAGTCTCAGAGCGGCTTACAATCTCCTTCCCCTTCCCCTCCCTGCAGCAGACACCCTGTGAGGTAGGTGGGGCTGAGAGAGCTCTTCTGAGAACAGCTCTGAGAGAATTTATGACTGACCCAGGGTCACACCAACAGCTGCATGTGGAGGAGTGGGGAAGGAAACCTGGTTCTCCCAGATTAGAATCCGCGCTCCTAACCACTACACTAAACTGGCTGTCTGGGGGAGAGCCAGTTTGGTGTAGTGGTTAAGAGCGACTGACTCTTAAGCTGGAGAACCAGGTTCGATTCCCCACTCCTCCACATGAAGTCAGCTGGGTGACTTTGGGTCAGTCACAACTATCTCAGAGCTCTCTCGACCCCTAAAAACAAGTCTAGCTCACCGCTTAAGTGGTGCATAACACTAAGAGCTAGAACTTGCGGCTGCCAGACAATCTTCGGATCTCCTGACTATTCTACACACAATGCCATACGATAATTAGTAATTACTAGGGGCAAGGCTCGTTGCGGGAAGAGAGGCAACGGGGCCTAGAGAGAGGCCTTGCAGTGGGCCAAGGCGGCTGGGCTCGCGCCTTCCCCTGGGGAATCCGGGTGGGACGGCCCCTCCCCCCCAGGCACCCGAGGGAGCGGTGGGGCAAGCCGGCCAGCTATGCGCCTCCCGCCACCACGCGCTGGAGACGGCGGGGCAAGGCAGCTGGCCTTGTCCCCCCTCTCAAGGCTCGCTGGAGGCGGGGACTGCCGAAGGTGGCAGGCCTCGGTCATCCACGGCACCGCACGCTGGAGGTGGCAGCGGCGCTGGGCCAAGCGGGGGGGGCTGGTCCCTCCCCCCCGCCCACTCGAGGGCCCAGCATGCCAAGGCGGCCGGCCTCGCCCCTCTCCCGACAGGCCACCTGAGCAAGCAGCGCACTTGGCAGTGGAGCGGCGGCGAGCGAGGGACACTGGCTTGCCGCCCATTCCAGCCTTGTGCGGGCCAAGGCGGCGAGCCTCGTTCCTACCCAACCCAGCCAATGGCACACCAGTAGCCCCGAGTGGCAGCCAACAGGCCAATGGCTGAGGGAGTGAATGGAATCTCGCCACCCCATAGGACAGAAGTCCCACCCCAAATTGGCTTTATAATAAGGAGAGATTATTACTGAAATGGAGCCTCTGGGTTCGGGGGGGGGGGCCCCCCCCCCCCCCCCAGCCCTGGTGGTGGGCCCCCCTTCAGCATCGAAGTGGCCGCTGTTAAAATGCTGACCTAGAAGGACCATAGGTCTGATCCAGCACGACTGCTCTTGAGGTTTCAGATAACAGGTCTTTTGGTGGTGGGAAAAAAAACCTGAGAATGGGAGTTGTTCTCTTTCCTTTCACCTCTCTCCGGTGACTGACAGTTTTTGGGTTTTTTAAAATCTTGTCCTTCCAGGGTGATCTACAAATGTTCCTGCGAGACGGTCTTCAACAAGAAGCGGCTTCTGCAGGAGCATTTCCAGCAGAACGCCAGCCGGCTGACGGTGGGGGTCTTCAAGTGTCCGCAGTGCCAGCTGGTGTATATGCAGAAACCACAGCTGATGCAGCATGTCAAGGTTGGTGGCCGAAGAGGACGCGGGGCCTGCGCGGGACCCCCTCCCCCCTCCCCTTTCCCTTTCCCTTTGTGCACGTCAGACCCGCCCTGACCTGGATGGTCATCTCGTCAGGTTTCAGAGGCTAAGCAGGGTCAGCCCTGGCGACTGTTTGGATGGGGGACCTCCAAGGAATACCAGGGTCGGGACACGGAGGCAGGCCATGGCAAACCACGTCTCTTGCTTTGAAAACCCCGCGAGGTCACCGTAAGTTAGCTGTGACTCGATGGCATTTTCCACCACCACCCCATCAGACCTGTGGAGCTGGCAAGGAGGGGGGAGATTGGGGGGGGGAGACGCATATTTCAGGTCACGGGACACATGAAACTGCCTTGTACTGAAACAGACCCCCGGGTCCATCCAGGTCAGGACTGTCTACTCAGACTGGCAGGGGCTCTCCAAAGTCTCAGGCTGAGATCTTTCCCATCACCTCCTGCCTGGTCCTTTCACCTGGGGACGCCAGGGATTGAGCCTCGGACCTTCTGCATGCCAAGCAGATGTGGTTCACTGGAAGTACATTTTCATAAACAGTCTTAAAAAGCTGACGCGTGTGTCCAGAGAAAGCATGCGGTACAGTCATACCTCTTCAGGATGCCAGGAAGTGGTCATACGTGCTGATTCTCTTGCGCATCAAGAAGTCACTGCATGGAGAAAATGAGTGCATCAATGAGAAGTCCCGGCTAGAAACTTTCTACCTATGCTAGCTTTCTTGAAGGAGGAGACCTTTAACAGAGGAAGCATTCAAATATATCACCCGCATCCCAAATTGATACTGTCCCAAGAGGACTGTACTGCAAGCTTTTTCCAAATGTCTGCTTTTTCTAAATGATGTTCAAGGTTTGTTGTCAAAGATAGGATATCGAGATATACGACTTGACCTTTAAGGGGATCTTTTCAGATGGGGAGGAGAGAATTTTTGCTCACAAGACTCCACAGCTTAGAGGGAGCATTGGTCATGAGCACCTTTTATACAACGTTTGACAACCACAGGACGGATCATCACTACGAAACTGAACACTACAACCAGCGGAGATAGTTTTTAGCTTAAATGGAGTAGTCTCTTGAACACATGCATGAAACTGCCTTATACTGAATCAGAGCCTTGGTCCATCAAGGTCAGTATTGTCTACTCAGACTGGCAGCTGCTCTCCAGGGTCTCAGGCTGAGGTCTTTCTCAGCACCTACTGCCTGGTCCTTTAACTGAAGATGCCAGGGATTGAACCTTGTACCTTCTGCACGCAAAGCGGAGGCTCTGCCACTGAGCTGTGGCCACCTCTTGGGTTGCCGTGAATCTTTAAGTCTGATTTGGCTCAGATGCTGCAAGTCTTCTAGGCAAGTCCTATGAGACGTTTGTGGATTCTTGAACAGCATCTGCTGCATTGTTGATGACTTGATTCATTGAGGATTTTTTCCCTTTCCGAGGCATATCAGTGCTTAGGACAGAACAGCCAAACTGTGCCCCCAATGGAGCTAGACATACTAATGTGATATTATTCAAAATCATTGATACTTCACTTCTTCCTAATGGGTTTGCAGTCTGAAGCTTGGCTCTGGCCTCAGGGGAAAGGGCCTCGCACCAGAGGAGCATGCCACTAATTGGGCAGTAGTTCCATAGGATCCAGGCCCTGGTATACCTATGCAGTAATGGATTATCTTGTTCCAGAAATGCTGCCGTTTAAATATATAGCCTTCTCACCATGCTGTCCGCAAGGGCGGCTGCCTTGCGCCTTCTTATCCTGGGCACCGTTTGATTCCTCTCTCTTTTTTTTGTTCCTTTTCACAGTCAGTCATTTCCCCCTTTATTTCCTTCATTTTGTTTCCACCTTAAATTGCAAGCAGTTGCCACATGCAAATAGCACAGACGCCCTATGCCTGTTGCTCATCATCTGGAAAAGGTCCGATATGCCCCAATAAGGCCCGCTATGAAGATTAAATAGTGCAGGGAAAAATCACATCAATAAGGCAGCAAGACACAGGTCAATACAAATGTTATGAAAATTGTGAACGGGGCTGTTTGCGAGACACTGATGAATGCAGTTTACTTACGATCCAGCCAATATCTAATCACATCATCTTAGACTCTGTGTGTCCATCTGTCTGTCAGTCTGTGTCCCAGAATCTCTCTGGGAACTGTGTCTTTGACTGTTTCCAGAAGACAGGCCCCACCTTACAGCCATGATAGCCAAACTATGGTACATATTTTCAGATTAGGTAAAGGTAAAGGTTCCCTTGCTCGAAAGCCTGTCGAATCCGACTCTGGGGTTGCGGTGTTCATCTCCGTTTCAAAGCCGAAGAGCCAGCGCTGTCCGAAGACGTTTCCGTGGTCCTGTGGCCAGCATGACTAAACACCAAGCTGCACGGAACGCTGTTACCTTCCCACTGAAGTGGTACCTATTTATCTACTTGCAATTTCTTGCTTTCGAACTGCTAGGTTGGCAAGAGCTGGAACTAGAGATGGGAGCTCACTCCGTCATGCGGCACACTCGGGTCTCGAACTGCTGAACTACCGACCTTCCACAGCCTGCAGTTTCAGCGTCTTAACCACTTGAGCCGCCGCAGCTCCTATTCTCAGATTACATTAATGTTAATCGTCTTTACTATAAACAATGCAACTGAAGAGCAACTGCACAGTTGGGCTTGTACTGACTGCTTTTCCAGACCCGCGCTCGATCTGACTCAACGTTGCTGATTTCCCCCTACATGCACTTCTGCTCTGTATAGAACAAGTATGTATGGGGGTGTGCCATTTTATGAGGATGTGTACCCTTTTAGGTCACATGGAAGGGGAACAATGTTTTTCCCCCCGTAGCGAAGAGCTGACAGTTTTTGGAAAGGCAGTGCCTCCAGGAGAAATGGCTAGGCTCCACCCTGGGTGTGTCCTCTTGTGTTTATTTCTGTCCTGCTTTCCCCCCAGTTGGGACTCACGGTGGCTCAGAGCAATGTTCTCCCCCCCTCCGTTTTCTCACCACAGCCCTGCGAGGTAGGCCGGGCCGAGAGTTTGTGACAGGCCCAAGGTCAGCCTGTGAGCTTCCGTGGTAGACATGGGGGATTCGAACCCAGCTCTCTCAGGATCCTACTGCCACTGCACCATGCTCGTTCTCGTACTGTCTCACCAGTATGCTAACCTTTCATTTTCAGGGAGTATTTCTTAACAGAGGAACATGCGCCGGTCTCCTCTTTGCAGTTTCAGGTGGTATGGTCCAAAGAGGAACGTACCACTTTCTTTTTCATGTTTGCAGTGATTCAGGGCGCTCTTGTCCGGGTGATGACTACAGAGCCCACTTCACTCTTTTCCCAGCTGAGCGAGCTGTTTGAAAGAGCCATATTCATTTTTTGTGTGTGTATAAGTTGAGTATGCGGACAAATTTTCAATCGTTTTCTCATTCTGTTCTCCGCATGACCCCTTCCCGTTCCCGTTTGTTTTTTAGAGTGTCCATGGAGTCCCCGAAAACCCCGAGGATCTCGCCAGCTTTCGCCAGAAGTCCGAGACGGCAGCGACCAGTAATGCCCTCCCCACATCAAAGGAGCTGTCAGTCGTCAACGGTACTCCCCAGACGCCTCTGCCCATGAAAGACACGAGCCCAGAATCGAAGGCCAAGGCAAAACCCTGCAGTTGGACCTGCCGGGAGTGCTCGCAGGGGATCCCTGACCGCGAAACCTACGTGTCTCATATGAAAAAAAGCCACGGAAAGGTACGGGTCTTGCGGAGACATTGGTGCCACATTTGGTTCTTCTTCCCACAAACACAACAAAAGTGTTGTAGCTGTACAACGCACAACCATAAGAACGCGAGAGTCTGTAAGGTTGGTGCCTTTGGCGTATTGCATGCGTTTGGGACAGCGTGTCAAAATATATCCTGCAGAAAGACTGTGATAGCGTAAAAATGGTCTCGGCACCCTTTTTACAAGGAGGGAAATGAGACTGAGGGCATCAGTGTCCTTGACGCAAGCAAGTGAATTTAGCCCAGGCTGGCCCGATCTTTGTCAGATCTTGGAAGCTAAGCAGGGTCAGCCCTGACTAGTGTTTGGATGGGAGACCTCCAAGGAATACCAGGGCTGTGATGCAGAGGCAGGCAGTGGCAAACTACATCTGAATTGTCTCTTGCCTAAAAACCAAGTCTAGCTCACCACCTAGTGGTGCATAACGCTAAAGAGCTAGAACTTCTAGCTGCCAGACAATTTTAGGATCATCTGGCTATACTACACACAATGCCATACGATAATTAATTAATTATGACCAGGAGCCGTTTGGTGCGATGTGAAGGACCATATTCTCCTGTACCTTTCTGCCCAGGAATTAAGATCACACAGAGAAGCTCTCTTGTCTGCCCGTCAATCAGAGAAGCTCATTTGGAGGGCACACGGGACAGGGCCTTTTCAGGGGCAGCCCCACGATTATGGAACAGCCTCCCCAGGGAGGTGCACTTGGCCGCCTCACTTTCGATCTTCAGGAGGCAGTTGGAGACAATTTTGTTTAGGACTGCATTTGACTAATTTACTTTTAATGTATTGGATTTCCTGACTGAAGATTTTAAATTGTGGTCTTCAGGTATTTCTATAATCATTGTTTTATTTATATTACAAGCTGCCTTCCTCCCCTGGATAGCCCAGGCTAGCCCGATCTTGCCAGATCTCAGAAGATAAGCAGGGTTGACCCTGGTTAGTATTTGAATGGGAGGCCACCCAGGAATACCAGGGTTGCTAGGCAGAGGCAGGCGAGAGCAGACCACCTCTGTTCCTCCTCTCTTGCCTTGAAAACCCTCCAGGGGAGGACCATAAATCGGCTGCAACTTGATGGCAAAAAAAAAAAAGCTGCCTTGAGTTCCACAAGGTAGGAAGGTGGCTAATAAATGTTTTTAATAAATCAGTAGAGCAGAACGTGTTTTTCAGCACGTTCCCTTCGCATCTCCACAGCTGAAGGGGAAGAGAGTGCCTGCAGATCCCAGCAAACATATGGTCCTTTCCGCACTTGGGATCTCATCCCTGGTTTGATCAGAGTTCAAATCGCGACACAAGACCTTGCACTTATCCCTGGTTATAACAGCATCCGTTTATCCCAGGACAAGTGTGGGGCGAAACCGGGGTGACCTCAATGTAACGTGGAAAAAAAAAATACCCCGAGATAATTACAGGGGTGAACTTGAGTGTAGTGTAGAATGTAAAAATACCCTGAGATAATTACAGGGGTGAACTCGAGTGCAATGTTCCCTCTAAGCTTTGGAGTCTTGTGAGCAAAAATTCTACTTTTTAAGCTACTGGCATTAAAGTTGTGAGCGAGCGATTTGCTCTGGAGCCCTCCTTCCTGAGCAGGGAGAAAAATCTGTGAGCCAGAGGCTAAAAAACTGTGAGCTAGCTCACACTCACTCAGCTTAGAGGGAACACTGCTCGAGTGTAGTGCAGAATGTAAAAATACCCGGAGATAATTACAGGGGTGAACTTGCATGTAGTGTAGAATGTAAGTTCGGGGACAGGGTTGAACCAGGATTTAAGGTCTAATGCAGAAAGGACCATATGTCTGAGAGCCACACAGTCTTGCCACAGACTCCTGCCCAAGAGCCTCGGGCGTGTTTACCGTGAGTCCACAGGCAGCCTCTCCTCAAGCAGGGTCGTGCGGCACATGGATGGCAAGCCCCTCTTTCTCCATCTCGCGCAAAGCAGCTCTGTGCCGTAATTTGAGGAACGGCTTTGCAAATCCAAATTTTGTTCTTCCGCCCTGACCAAAAGCGTACATTCCTAGCCTGCTCTTGCGGTTTCACTAACCAATTCTGTTCCTTTGTTAGAACATAAAGAGATACCCCTGTCGGCAGTGCGAGAAGTCATTCCACGCCTCCAATAGCCTGCGGAGACACACGCGCAACGATCACGACACAGCAAAAAAAGTTTATACCTGCCTGTGAGTAAGGGGGGGGGGAGGCGTCTTCCCCACAGTGAACCCCGCCACACCCACCTTTTGCTTCTTATCCTGTTTACCTTGTTTGTTGTCAAAACCCAGGGCCTTTTTTCGTAGCAGGAACTCCTTTGCATGTTAGGCAAACACACCCCTAAAGTAGCCAATCCTAATGAGTTTCTGCTGTTGGGTGTGGCCTGTTATGCTAATGAGTTCCTGCTGGGCGTGGCCAACTCGGGAGCCAGCCGGAACTCCGTTCCTGTGCGTTCCTGCCCAAAAATAGCCCTGTCTATATGTATGTTTGTAGTATATAATGTAAAAAAAACATTAAAAGTGTACCCTCGGGTACTAAAAAAATAAATAAATAAATACAATATAATTGAGTTAAGACAACATTAAAATACTTTAAAACAGTCAGAAAAACAGCACTGACTTCCAGATGACGGTTATTTCCACCAGCCCCCCTGGGTGGAGGGGACATGCAGGAATCAAAGGGAAGGTTGACGTCTGAGAGTGCCAAACCGTCACTGCCCTCAGCCAAATGTGGGCTCCCGAATCCCTGCTTTGTCTGAACAAAGGCGGTTCCCAGCAGGACCCAGACAAAACAGATCCTCATTCTGCCCGTGCGTTCCCTTCATGCATACCTCTTTATTTGTCCTCTAGAAGGGAAGCCGTTCTCCTCCTCTCCCCTGCCTTACTGATAAAGTTATGGCAGTTAAGTTGGGCCAAGGTCGCCCTCTGATACGACTGAGAATAGGAAGCTCGATTCTGAGCCTCTTTGGATAGAGCCTGGGCCTTTGGCGGTCGCTCCCGGCAGCGATCCCCGCGCAGACTTTTATGGGGAGGTGAGTGGGATGTCCGTGCCAGTTGCCTGAAGGCCATCCCATGAACCAAATCAGCCCTGGGAAGCCACCCGGCTGTGCACACAAGCTCGTCCGTGAGCGGCACCTGAGGATTTCTTCAAAAAGGAGCATTAGAGCCTACACTCAAATAGCATGCACAACTAGAGCAGAGTTACCTATTAAACCGGCGAATGTGTTTCCAACTACTTGTTGGCTGATTAATGATAATGGAGGGGAGGACATGTATAGAGGGGAGTTGGTAAGTGGGGAGAGCGGGCGTTTGGAATAAACCAAAGTTCTTTCTCTTACAAACAAAGCATGCGTCAAGGAATACACACAGTAATCAGCAGATTTCCTTAAACGTTTAAACAATTAAAAATACGGTTACCCTGACCCGGATAGCCCAGGCAAGCCCGCTCTCATCAGATCTCGGAAGCTAAGCAGGGTCGACTTTGGCAAGTACTTGGATGGGAGACCTCCTTGGAATACCAGCTGTTGGGAGGCAGGGGCAAGCCTTATTCAGCCCCCTCTCTGAACATCCTCCAGGCCCACAGTAGGGGTCAGTCACCAGAGGTTACCATGACTTCCAGAAGTGCACACACACACATATGAAAAATACAACCTCCTCCCCCCCAAAAAAATACAGTTAAAATTGGTCGTCCTGGAAGGCAGATAGAAGAGATTGGATTTATACCCCATCCTTCACTCAGAACCTCAAAGCGGCTTACAAACTCCCTTCCCTTCCCCTCCCCACAACAGACACCCTGTGAGGGAGGCGGGCCTGAGAGAGAAGTGAAGGGGAGGAGGAGCAAGACTGTGAACTTGAACGATCTTAATCTTGTCTTTACTCCGAAGGTACTGCACAGATGAAGTCCAGACGTTTCCTCAGATGTCTGCGCTGGAGAACCACATCAGCCTCATGCACGGCATCAAAAACCCAGACCATTCCCAGATATCCAGAGCCAAAGCCCCAGCGGAAGTCTTGACAAAAGTAATCTGCCATGCTTTACGTCAATAGTGGGTCAAGGGGCAGTTACTTTTTTTAATTTAATTTTTATTTATTTATTTTTTGCTTGGCAGCCTGGAGCATCTGGCGGCCTTCCCCTTTTGCTTGCGGCACATGGGAACCCCCCCCCAGTGTTCCCTCTAAGCTGAGTTAATGTGAGCTAGCTCTCAGTTTTTTAGCCTCCGGCTCACACATTTTTGTCTTAGCTCAGGAAGGATGGCTCCAGAGCAAACTAATTGATGGTGTAGCCAAATTGCTCGCTTACAACTTTAATGCCAGTAGCTCACAAAGTAGAATTTTTGCTCACAAGACTCCACAGCTTAGAGGGAACATTGATCCCCCCCCCCCGGCCCCCCATTTCTAGCCGATGCATTTTCAGCCATTGGTTTGCCCATTTTTGTGTTGTTTTTTCACAGCAAGCCCTGACCATGTACTGCAAAGATCAAACACTGTGCATTCAAACACAAAATCATTAGAATAAATTGTGCAAATCAGATGCATGTTTACATTTGTGATCTTCAGTGTGGGCGAAGGTGTTAGTGGCCTGCCCACAAGCTTGACACTGGAGCACGGGGGGTCCCCAGTGTGATGCCCATGGGTGCCGTGGCACCTGCTGACACCTTTTCTGGTGCCCACTGTTTTTAGGAAGTAGGCGGGGCCAGGAAGGGCTTTTGCCCAGCAAGGCTTCTGATTGGCCGCTGGAGATTTGATTGGCTGTGCACATTTTTTTAAAACGTTGCTTTTGCAGCAGCTGCTACCACAACACAAGGATCTATACCAGGGGTGTAAAACCTAAGGCCCATGGGCCGGAATCGGCCCACCAAGGGCTTCAGTCAGGCCCAATGTTCCCGCTAAGCTGTGTCTTGTGAGCAAAAATTCTGCTTTGTGAGTTACTGGCTTTAAAGTTGTGAGCCAGTGATTTGGCTACTGCATAAATCAGTTAGCTCTGGAGTCCTCCTTCCTGAGCCAAGGCAAAAGTGTGTGAGCTGGAGGCTAAAAAATAGTGAGCTAGCTCACACTAACTCAGCTTAGAGGGAACACTGGTCAGGCCTACAGCTCTCTTCTTCACCCCACCCCCTCCCCTGCCTGTCCTCACCCTTCCGAGGGAGGACTGCAGAACTTCCCAGCTGGCTGGGTCTTGTCTTTGCTGGTTTCTCCTCCAGCAGGAAGCACCTCTGGGCTAAAGCACAAAACAAGTTGCAAAGAAAATGTGGATTGGATTTTCCTTTAAGGTCTCTGGGCCCTGATAGACTACACTGAGACTGGAATGATAGCCTCCAGAGAGGAATGATAGTCCCTGGGAGTGACAGCTGCGTTCTGGGAATGGAATTCCTCTCTGGGGGCTGTATTCCAGTCCCAGAGTATTTTAACTGGTCCCAGAAACCTTAATGGAAAATTCACTCCACATTTTCTTTGCAACTTTTTTTGAACTGCAATGTATTTCAATGAAGTGGAGTTTCAGTTTCCAGGGTTTGTATGCCTGGTGAAGTTGTCTGCTTGCAAATAAAGAGCTGATGTTTTGAGCTAGCTTGTCTCTGCTGAATTGACCTGAGAATGGGTGCCTGAGTAAGTAGTCTAACCTGGGAACCCACAGCCAAAGGGGGACATTTCACTGGAGAGCCAATACCACTCTTAGGAGACCTGGGGGAGGGAGCTTGCAATGCCCAGCCATTTCATGTTTTCCTAGGCTTAGAGCATTTTATATTTTTAGTTTTTATTTATTTTTAGTTTCTGCTATGATCCTTGTGCTTTTTCTTGAGGTTTTATTTTAAAAATTGCATTGCGAAATCCCACTATCCCCCCACCTTTTGATTTTATGTAGGCATCTTTTAAGGGGGGGGGTTGGGAGCAGTGTTCCCTCTAAGTTGAGTTAGTGTGAGCTAGCTCACAGGTTTTAGCCTCTGGCTCACACATTTTTGTCTTAGCTCAGGAAGGAGGGCTCCAGAGCAAACTAATTTATGCAGTAGCCAAATCACTCGCTCACAACTTTAATGCCAGTAGCTCACAAAGTAGAATTTTTGCTCACAAGACTCCACAGCTTAGAGAGAGCATTTTTTAGAAGGTGTCAGTTATCAAAGACTGTTAAATAAAGTATGGCAAGGGTGTTACTGTTTTAAGCATGTTTGTCTTTTAAATTTCAAAAAAAACCTTTGTGTTTGTCGGTATCCTTTATAGTTAGTATCTTTGCTACCTGCCATTACATTTTATGACACACATGGACTGGCCTGACAAAATCCTATTCATGCCAGATCTGGCCCTTGTAACAAATGGGTTTGACACCCCTGATCTATACTGTGTTACTGAAGTTCAGCTGAGGCAGTCATATTGTGGTTGGCTCCGCCACCTGCGGCCGCCATTTTGTTGCTACGCCCACCATGCCATGAATTCCAAATATGCCTGCAGGCGGAAAACGGTTGGGGACCCGTGCTGGAGCATATTAATTATTCTTGGCAAAAACCAGTAGCAAGGTATGCAAGGTAGACCAGTTGCAGGCTTATTAAACTTCAAATGATACAATTCTCATTTGTTTAAAGGGCTGCTGTATTAAAGATTTACATCCCTGGTTCTTATAGGGAACTGGATCAAGCCCTTTGGAAACTCATGCAATAAAGCTCTGCTTTCTTGTTTGTTTGGCAGACAAAAACTCCAAAGAGGGTATCTGCAGACGGTTCAGAGCAGACCGAAACAGCCGCATCGGGATCTGAAGATCCACCAGCAAAAAAACTGAGAGCACACTGGAAGTGCGCAAAATGTGAGTTCTCGACAGCCTCCGAGACTGAATTTCAGGGGCACATACCTCGGCACAAGACGGACAGCTCCACTTTCCAGTGCCTGCTCTGCGGTTTGTGCTACACGTCCCACATCTCTCTGAACAGGCACCTCTTCATCGTTCATAAAGTCAAAGATCCGGAAGAGGAGGAGGAGGAGGAGGAAGAAGAGGAGGAAGAGGAACAGGAGCAGCAGGAAGAAGCAGGGGGTGGGAAAGAGGGACCGGACACGGAGTTGAACGGGAACGGACTGGTGGAGCCGAACGGGGAGATGAATGTCGGGGAGGAGGAAGCGGGCAGTTCAAAGGAGAAAGACTCGGAGGGCGATTCAGTGTCGCGGGACTCGGAGAAGCCGGCCTCTCAGAACAAACATTCAAAGTCCCCAAATGTTTAAGAATAGATTTTTGTGTGCGTGTGTGTCCCCCTGAGGTTTCGAGGGAGGGGGCGGGAGAGGGTGGGGATGGGGGGTCCACACTTCTTAAATATGCTGTTCATTTCTCGGAGTGGGGCTCTGCATTCCGTTCGTTTGGAATTAGCAAGGGAATCCGAAAGTCGCCACCGCCGCCGTCTCTGTAGCACTGAGTGTGTGACGAGGGGGATGGGTGGGGAGGATCCCCAGCCGAACCATGACCGAACCTTCGAGGTAAAGGAACATTTTTCCGCTGGGGGTTTTTCGTTTTTTGTTTCTTGGTCCTCCTCTCCCTCCCCCCCCCACTTCCAGATCAGAACAAAAGGAGCCCTTTCCCTTCAATCATGTGCCATTTGAGGCCCCATTCGACAGTTCGGCTTCACTTTCCCCCTCCCTTCCATCAAGTCTTCTGCTATTTTTGTCCCAGTTCCCCGTTCAGTTTTATGCAGCCGGGACTGTGCAAGCGTCTGCTAAATTCCCCTGCCCCCCTCGACCCGTCAGTCCACTGAGGGCTTCCCGGCCCCAGACTCGTGCTCGCTTCGCCTCTCAGCCATGCCGTGAAAAGCAATCCAATGGGTTTTGGGGGGTTTTTTTAATTGGCCATCTCTGGAGGAGATGCTTTCGAATCCCCAAGTGGGTTTTCTTTTCTGCACAAGCAGCATTTTGCATTGCTGCCTGTAGCTAGTCAGTTTTCCAGTGTTAGCCCCACCCCCCACCCCGAAATTGTGCCAGGGCAGCAAGGGCACCTGAGAGCAGGATGCCGTCTTATCCCCTCCCCCACCTCCGAGAGTTTTCCTGCATTCAGAACAGGGCGGGGGGGGGGGGGACATAAGACTACAGCAGAAGAAAGCAGCAGTTCGTTTTTGTGAACGGTTGGCCCCATACATTGCATGGGAGTTATACACAAACTGGGGGTGGCTACAGGGACTCTCCGGGGTGGGGAAATACAGTCCCCCGCCCACTGGCCCCTCTCCTCTTACTCGCCTAATTCTCTGGTTTCCCCACTGTCCAAATCCACCAAATCGCTGCTTTATATCTTTCCCCTCAACCCATTTTTGGCTACTCTGCATCCCCTACTTTGCTCATTTGTTTTCTGTTTTCGCAATTCCTTAACGCCGTGTCTGCACAGACCTTGCAAGAAAGCTGGAGAGGTATTTTTAAACTCCCTGCATATAGAGTCCCTATTTATATATTTTTTTTCCCCCTCCACACTCGCGGATTACCTGAGGTGCTCCTCCCTTGCAGAGTTGGCCACCGATTGCAATTCAATATATGATAGGAGTCTCACAGCACCTTATAGACCACTTCTTATTCCAGCATAAATTGTCTCGAACTAGAGCCCCTCGACACCCCTCGCCCAGGGTTGCAGCAGCTCATCGTAGAAGGACAGAATATTGGTTTTTGAGGCGACCCCAGTTTGAACCCGTCGGGTTCCTACAACTGTGTTTGCATAGAGTGATCCTGAGCCACCGCAAGGCACCATCAGCGCCACAGAAATGTTTGCTCCAACTTGGGGGGGGGGTATCACATTGTCCATCTGGAGTCAGTGGGCCTGGAGATTTTCAGTTCCATCTGGAGTCAGTGGGCCTGGAGATTTTCAGTTCCATCTGGAGTCAGTGGGCCTGGAGATTTTCAGTTCCCGCACGGTTGCGTTGATTTCATTTTCCCCCCTCCCTGCTGTCGCTTCATGTGTGCTTCCCACCTACCCCCGCCCATACTCTATGTAATAACTACTACTTTCTCTTTTTATATATATATATATATATTATATATATACAGTTTTTTTATGTTGAGTCAGACTCCTGCTCATTGTTTACTATAAATAATTTAAGAAAAAGAAAACCTATTTATCTTATTACATTTTGAATTGCTCACTTTCTCGTCGGAACGTGTTTTGATAAAAACCCTTTGTATTTTTTGATACTATGTACATTTAGTCTAGGGAATGTTTTACAGAGTAGCCTAGCGAAAGTAACGATAGCAGGGGAGGGGGGGGGTGTCATTCCCAGGCCTTCACATATCTTATTTAATTTGCAGAGGCATCCGTGCCTTGCTATAATGTTTACTTCAAAGTATTTCAAATAAAACCATCTAATAACGACTAGCTGTCGGGGTATGTTCGGTAATATCTCGGGCTCTTCCCAAAAGGTGAGGCACAGTGTAAGGTTGCCAATTCTGGCTTGGGGAATCCCTGGAGATTTGGGGCGGGGACCCGGAAGGGCAGAGTCTGGAGAGGGGAGGGAGGTCAGCAAAGGGTGTGACCCACCAAGCGCACCCGCCTAAGTTGCCGTTCCCTCCTGTTGTAATTGGGGAAGAGCTCCAGCCGCCTCCTGGACGTTTTAGTACAAAAACACCACACTGAGGCTGTAAGTAAAGGTAAAGGTTCCCCTTGCTCCAAAGCCAGTCGAATCCGACTCTAGGGTTGTGGTGCTCATCTCCGTTTCCAAGCCGAAGAGCCAGCGCTGTCTGAAGACATTTCCATGGTCATGTGGCCGGCATGACTAGACGCCGAGGTGCACGGAATGCTGTTACCTTCCCATGGAAGCGGTACCTATTTATCTACTTGCAATTTCTTGCTTTCAAACTGCTAGGTTGGCAGGAGCTGGGACCAGAGATGGGAGCTCACTCCGTCATGTGGCACTCGAATATCGAACTGCTGAACTACCGACCTTCCGGTCTGCAATTCAGCGTCTTCAGCACTTGAGGCTGTAGCACTGTGTAAAAAAATACTAATGGATCCGTAAAGCCCTAAGGATAGTCTTATTGAAAATTTGTAGTATAAATAGCTAACATCTCAGCTAACATATAATATATTCATACAAATTCAATATGGTCCACACAGGACTCCTTCGATAAATTCCAGCTTCCAAAAACTTTTTTTTTACAAAATTCCAGCTGAGCTCCTTCAACCAGGCGACATGCTCAAATCACCAAGAGCCTGGACTCCAATCAGGGACGACTGGGTTTGATTCCCCACACCTCCACATGCAGCTGCTCGTGTTCCCTCTAAGCTGAGTTAGTGTGAGCTAGCTCACAGGTTTTTAGCCTCCGGCTCACACATTTTTGTCTCGGCTCAGGAAGGAGGGCTCCAGAGCAAACTAATTGATGCAGGAGCCAAATCGCTCCCTCACAGCTTTAATGCCAGTAGCTCACAAAGTAGAAGTTTTGCTTATAAGACTCTACAGCTTAGAGGGAACATTGCAGCTGCTGGTGTGACCTTGGGTCAGTCATAAGTTCTCTCAGGGCTGTTCTCTCAAGAGCAGTCCTCAAAAGAGCTCTCTCAGCCCCACCTACCTCACAGGGTGTCCGTTGTGGGAAGGGGAAGGGAAAAGAGACTGGGTAAGCCGCTCTGATACTATGAGTGAAGGGCAGGGTATAAATCCAATCTCTTCTTCTTGCTGGTCTCACATCCAAAAGCTAACCAGAGCTGACCCTGCTTAGCTTGTCAGAGCTGAAAATCTCAGACTGCCCTGTGCCATCTAGGTTAGGGCAACTGAATGCATTACACTGCAGTCAATTAATTTGGATGCCATTGTACTATACAATCAGGAAGAGCTGGACTGAATGCCATTGAGTTAAGGAACTGAGAAGACACGGGTTTAATGAATGGCAGTGGGATGACCACCGTGATGCTCTCTCTCTGCCTTTCAAAGCAGAAATGCACTGGGCCCAGGGGCCATTTCCTGCAGGAGCGCACAGGAGCAGATCTCCGGCAGTAAAGAGCCCAGGGGGCAGGCACGTGCAACAAGCCCCACCCCCCGCTCCCAGCAGCCCTCAGTCAGAGCAAGAAACAGCTAGGTAAGCCCTCGCGCCCCCCAGCCCAAAACAGTCCAGTGGCACCTTTAAGACCAAGGTGTATTCAGGTACAAGCTCTCCCTCCTCTGTGAAGGACAGATCTACACGTTCCCCCCCCCTCCCAATAGCTAGCAATCCAAAACAGTCCAGTGGAGCCTGAGAGGTGGGTGTTGCCTTCTGACACACGTCTGGTGATGTCAGGGGGTGTGGCATATGCAAATAAGTTATGCTAATGAGCTCCTGCACCTCTTTTTCTACGAAATGACCCCTGACTGGGCCCATCGCTAAAGGGGAGGGAGGAGGACCAATTCTTCCAACAGTTCCCACTTTTGCCCTGCAGCTTCCCCATCATTTTGGAGAATGCCAAAGAGGCGGTCCTAACAGCAGGCTCTACAGAGCTCAAAAGACAGCGCATGTGTAGTGTTGACGCGCTTGCCATCTGGCGGGTGGGACCTTCTGCGACTCATGCAGGAAGGCATCTAAGGCAAGGTCAGACGGCTAAAGGCTCACTGGTTCTCCAATAAAACTGGTAATCGTGCAGAGTTTTAGAAACTCCTCGGTTTGCGGGGCAAGAGCGGTGAAACCACACAGGGATTTTTAAAAATAAAATGCAGATAAATTTGGCAGGGTGAGAAGTTTCTCTTTTGTGATAGGGCTTTGGACTAGCAGAACTCTGTTTCTCTAAAGAAGCTCCTGTGTTGTTAAACGCCTACTGAGCAGCAGCATACATTTCGGTAAATGCAGATTGGAGGTTTCTCCTGTTGAATTTCTGCCTGTTGTCTAAATTAAAAGGTGCAGCAGTGCAATGTACAAGTTTCCTTTTGTTGCATGGATCTGGAAGAAGTGTAGGGTTGCCAGGTCTGGGTTGGAAAATACCTGGAGACTTTGGGGGTGGATCCAGGAGAGGGTGGGGTTTGGGGAGGGGAGGGGCCTCAGCATGGTACAACGCCATAGAGTCCACCCTTTAAAGCAGCCATTTTCTCCAGGGGAGCTGACCTCTGTCAGCTGGGGATCAGGTGTAAAAGCGGGAGATCTCTGTTAGCGTATGAAGCGTCTAGTAACCACAGGTACCAGGTTGCTAGTGCTGACTATTCACAGTGGATTTATTTACACAGATATATACACAGTTCATATAGCACTCTCCAACTCCAAATCGCTGGACAATCCAGCAGAGTGCTCCGCAGCAAGGCATTCACAGAGTGAACACCTCTACAAGTACTTTACACACTTATATACATGTTCAGCACCAATCAGTGATCAGTGCTGACTCATGGTGACATCATTTTAGCTGATGCAACTGAGATGCAATCTTAACCTGGTGACATGATCATATGACTCCTTCTGCTGTCAACCAGATCAGAATGATCTCCACCATTTACTTTCTTAGGCTGTCATCTTGCTTCATACCTGATAGTATGCTGACAATCTCCAGGCCCCACCTGGAGGCTGGCAACCCTAAAAAAGTGGGCCCACTGTGCATTTTGAAAAATGGCAGGTAAGGGCGCAGGAGTGGCTTTCATGGTCTAAAACCAGACTCTAAAGGCATTTTCAAGACTAACCAGACTTCATTCCAGCATAATAAACTCTCATGAGTCAGAGCTTCCCCCATCAAATGCAATGGAGACTGCACTTTTACTTTTTTCCAATGTGATGTATATAAACTGTGATAACACATTTGCAAGAGTATTGGAGCGTACGTGCCTTTGCCATATGGGTGCCCACTCCAGTGCATCGGATGAAGTGAGCACTGACTCATGGAAACTTGTGTGAGTGTGTAAAGTGTCGTTGAATCACAGCTGACTTCTGGAGACCCCAGCAATGAGCTTTCAAGGCAAAGGAGAAGCAGAGGTGGTTGGCCATAGCCTTCCTCTGAAGAGCCTTCCTTGGTGGTCTCCCTTCCAAGGACTAACCTTGATTAGCTTCCCCCTGCAAGGGGCTTTTGAGGCAAGTGAGAAGCAGAGGTGGTTGGCTGTTGCCTTCCTCTGCAGAGACCTCCTTGGTGGTCTCCCATCCAAGTTACCAACCCTGCTTAGCTTCTCCCAGCAGGGGGCTTTCAAGGCAAGCGAGAAGCAGAGGTGGTTGGCCATTGTCTTCCTCTGCAGAGCCTTCCTTGGTGGTCTCCCTTCCGAGTATTGACCCTGCTTAGGTTTCTATAAGGTTACGAGATGTCCTCTTTTTAAAAAACATATCCAGTTTTTTGGTGTCCATCCTTTTCTGGGCTCTTTTTAAAAATCTGATGGAAATCTCCTCTTTAGGGGTTGGAAAGTTAGGAATATTCCAGGTTAGTAGCAATGATCACAGCTTCAACAGGAGGAATTTTTAAAATGAGATCTGTCATAGCGATCACTTGTTTGAAGCAGTCAGCCGGAAAAGATGTCCTCTTTCTTGCTTTTGTACAATAACAACCCTAGATATGATGTGATCCGGGTACACCATGCCGTCTCCCTCCCCCACGTTAACTTACACTGGACTAAATTTTGGTAGGTTCGTAGCTGTGCTGGTCTGAATTAGCAGACGAAAGCTGACACCCAGAATAAAACTCCGTCGGTCCTAGAGGCGCCACCGGACTCAAACTTCGTTGGACTAAATTTTGTTGCTCTCCGGGGACTTCTGTTTGGTCTTTCTGCAACAGATTTGCTAATACTGCAGCGTGAAGGTCTCGTAGTTTGCACCTCTCTAATCAGAACCGGACGTGTGGAACAAAAATTCCTCTTTGGTCTGGGAGACGGTGGGCCCTTCTAGCCGGAAACGACAGTATCTATGGTATTTCCCAACTCGGCCGGAAATAGCTGCGGACGGAAGCGGAACTGCGGCGTCCCCGTCCTGCCGGCGGCTGCAACTTTGCCCCGTGATGTTGTCTCTGGACTTTTTGGACGATGTTCGGCGGATGAATAAGCGGCAGGTGCGGCTGGGGGTTCCGGCTGGAGGTGCTCGGGGAGGGGAGGGGAGGGTGTTTCTTGCTTGCAGGCCTCAGCCCCCTGGAAGGGGGAGGCGTCTCTCCAGCAGCCCCTGCCCCTTTTGCTCTAGGGCGAGCGTAGGGTTGCGAGCAGTGTTCCCTCTGAGCTGAGTTAGCGTGAGCTAACTCATAGGTTTTTAGCCTCCGGCTCACGCCTTTTTGTCTTAGCTCAGGAAGGAGGGCTCCAGAGCAGACTGATTGATGCAGCAGCCAAATCGCTCGCTCCCAACTTCAATTCCAGGAGCTCACAGAGTAGAATTTTTGCTCACAAGACTCCACAGCTGAGAGGGAGCGTTGGTTGCTAGCCCCGACTGACCCTCATCTTGCAGTTGCCCATCACTCTTCCAAGCTTAGGCTCAGAGCCACAGTTCCGCCTGAGAGCTGAATGGAGCCTCCATGTTCAGGGGCAGTATACCTCAGACGGGCCTGCTTTGTGAGTTTTCCAGGGTGTCTTCTAGGATTCTGTGCCAGACCGACCTCCTCGTGTTTTTTCCAAACTCCCACACCCCTTTGAAGGTTGGTTCCAGGTCTTTTTTTTCTTTTCTCTTTTTGGAAAAAGAGGTGCCGGAACTCTCAAGAGGGAGATGAAGTTTCCCATCTGTATACTGAAAAGTCGTGAACTTTTAAACATTTTAAAAAGAATCTTGTTGAAGAGGTTCCGGAACTCTAATCCAGTGCTTCCCCCAGAAAAAAAACACCCTGGCTTCTATTTTATTTTATTTTGCATTGCTTTTAATGTCTGTGTCTGCTGCCTGAACGGCGCTGTGGCAAAATCACTGGGTGTAGGCTTTCAGAACAAAGTGAAAATTTAGAAGCTTTTCCCCTACCTTGAGGAAAGTGGGTGTCATCTCCCTTCCACCTGGCTCTGTGTAAACAGATTTGTTTTGCTACCTTGCCTTCTTCGAGATAAATGAACCTCCTCAGTTTTTAATGTTGTCACCCGAGGCCCTCTTGTACACATGAATGCTGAGTCAGATCCCTAGTCTATCGTGGCAGGTACTGTCTGCTCTGACTGACAGCGGCTCTCCAGGGTCTCAGGAGGACATCTTTCATGTCACTTTCTACCTGAATACTTTTAACTGGGGATCGAATCTGGGACCTTCTGCATGCAAAGCAGATGCTCTCCTGCGGAGCCATGGCTAGAGATGTGAAGGCCCGGGGGGAAAACTGAAAAATTCGGGGGGGAACCGTTTTTTTCCCGTTTTTTTCCTGAAGCTTTTTTGTTTTTTTCCGAAAAATTGGAAAAATTGAAAAAAGAAAAAAAATTGATTATGGAACGTTTTATTTTAACATGATGATTAAAATATTTTAAAACAAAGTGTTCAAATATTTTCCAAATAATTTTTATATATATATAAGTGGTATCAGATTGATCTAATTTCTGTGCACTGAGGACAAGCAAGTCCTAGGTTACAAACAGAACTCTCCAATGCAAGAACAAGATGCATTTCTTCCTTTAGGAGGTACGATTGTCAGAAGAAAATAAAAAAGTTTCAGTTTTGTTTTTGCATGTGGGGAGGGTATTCTGTTTGTACTAATTGTTTGGATACACTATATTTTTAATATGCTACTTGTGATAATTTCATGCCAAGTAAAAATGTCCATATTCATATTCTATGTTCCTAAAGTAACAGAATGACTTTCAATCTAGAAAAGACAAAAGAAATGTTAATATAGCATTTTTTCAATTTTTAGGAAAATTTACGTTTCCCCCCGGAAAAAAACGGAAAAAACCCGGGTTTTTTTCCGAGCTTCAAAATTTCCTGAAATTTTACATCTCTAGCCGTGGCCCTGTGCAGAGGTGGATCAGGCCTTCAGGGATCCGGCGGCAGCCTGTCAGGGACAGGGGGTGCGTGTGTGTTCCTTATTGTGCTGGGTTCGAGTAAGCCCCGCTGAGTTCAGTTAAGTACGTTTAGGATTGCAGCCCTGATCTTAAGCAAGGGGGCATGTAGTTAAGAAATGGTGTCAATTTTTTTGCTTGGAAGGATGGGCTCAAAATCACTTCCTGCCACTCTGTTCTGAGTCCCAAATTCTAAACCGGTTTCCTGCCTGCAGGGTCGACCTTCCCATTCATTAGCTGCCTGCAAAATAGTCTTAAGGGAGACAACATGCCACGGTGTACCACAGGCGAACAGCAGGGCCCCACTCCTCCCGATAACTTCTGGTGATCGAAGTAAGCGATCCAGGTTTCAAATTTCGGGGTGGGGATGCATCCAGAATGAGTTGCCGGCCTGCAGCATCCTTTTATCCCCTTCTGTAGCGCTTAGCGTTCCAAATGTTTCCCAGCTATGGGTGGTATCCTGTGGAGTTGACCGCAGGCGCCTTGCTCTGATGCAGGGGTCCCCAACATGGTGCCCATGGGCACCGCGGCGCCCACCAACACCTTTCCTGGTGCCCACCAAGTGCTTTTTAGCAAGTAGGCAGGGCCAGGTGGTGCTTTTGCCCAGCAAGGCTTCTGATTGGTGGTGCAGATTAAAAGGCGTCCTGTTAAATGGAGGTCCTGCCTGAAGGGTTGAGAAGGTACTATTATTATTTTTTTATTTATTTATTCGATTTCTATGCTGCTCCTTCCCGGAGGCTCGGAGCAGTTTACATGTGATTAGTTACATCCTATCTAGGGCCACAATTCACAGGGGAAGGTGAATGCCTACCAGCACCCAGACAGCAGGGCTCTTCTTTTTCTTGGCTCTTTTCATGGTGGGCTCTTCACCTCCTGGCAACGGTGTCTCGGTGTAGGTCTTGTTTGTAGCGACTCCTTCCGGCGAGGTCTTCATGGTGTGTGGCTGTGCGACGGTCGCAGCTCCGGCATACATCCAATTGGCTCCGCCACGCTGCGTCGCCGCGTCACCATGCCTCCCAGTCCAATCCTCGCCCGGATTCAGCCACTGCTCGATGCCGGATGTTCGCCATGCCTGCCGAGTCCCCAGGTCTCCGCACGTCGCTGCCACGCCACACCGTTGCTTCTTATTAGAGTTATATAATCTATGGTTGGCTCCACCTCCTGGGGCAGCCGTTTTGTGATTGTGCCCACCACCCTGTGTCGGAATTCCAGAGGTGCCTGCGGGCTCGAAAAGGTTGGGGACCCCTGCTTGGATAGAAGCTTCTCTGTGCCAGCGAAAGGACCACAGTTAGCAGACCAGATCTGTGCGATCCAACCCATAATTCAGTTGCCCCAGTAAAGAGGGTTGCTACCCAGGAATTGTGGGAAGTCAGCTGAGAGTAACCACCGCCATCCAGTCACACCTGCTATTGTCATTTGCCTGCAAGTGTCATTTGGCATCTGAAATCACTCCACTTTCCAATATATAGGACAGATGGACTCACATTGCGGCTGTACCTGAAGAAGTGAGCCGGGACTCACGAAAACCCCTCCCCTGCCACACATCTTGTCAGTCTTTAAGGTGCTCCTGGACTCTTGCTCTTTTCTGCCTCCACCATCCAGTTCGGTGCCAGTGCTGGACTCTCAAATCTAGGTCTAGGGTGTCGTTCACTAGACTGACGCTCTGGCTTTTCTGTCTTGTATAATTTGAAGCGATCTTCTTGAACTCTTGACTCAGAAATGTTCTCCGCTGTAGCTTAGGACTGTGCTCTGCTGCGGTTTGCATGCTCAGTACTTACAGGTACTGGATTGTAATGCTGTGCCTTTCCTACTCTGAAGGGAGTGCTCTTGACTGCAGCCGGACTTAGAATCATAGAGTTGGAAGGGGCCGTAGAGGCCATCTAGCCCAACCCTCCTGCTCAATGCAGGATCAGCCTAGAGCATCCCTGACACGTGTTCATCCAGCCACTGCCTGAAGACTGCAAGTGAGTGGGAACTCACCACCTCCCAAGGCAGCTGATTCCACTGCTGAACTACTCTTACTGTATAAAAAAAATCCTAATATCATAAGAACATCAGAAGAGCCCTGCTGGATCAGACCAGTGGTCCGTCTAGTCCAGCCTCCTGCCTCACACAGTGGCCAACCAGTTCCTCTGGAAAGCCAAGAACAGGGCATAGAGTCTGAGGCCATCATAAGAACATAAGAATACCTCTGCTGGCTCAGACCAGTGGTCCATCTAGTCCAGTCTTCTGTCTCACACAATGGCCAACCAGTTCCTCTTGAAGGCCAACAACAGGGCAAAGAGGCCAAGGTTGCCTCCTGGCTCTGGGATTCTGATGTTGGCTCTGGGATTCAGAGGCTTAGTGCCTCTGAATGTGGAGGTTCCCCTCAGTCACCAGGGCTAGTAGCCACTGATAGACCTCTCCTCCACGAATCTA
This sequence comes from Gekko japonicus, assembly GCF_001447785.1. Lineage (NCBI taxonomy): Eukaryota > Metazoa > Chordata > Lepidosauria > Squamata > Gekkonidae > Gekko > Gekko japonicus. The sequence continues at coordinate 254,328 of NW_015163124.1, forward strand.
TCTAATCCCCTTTTAAAGCAGTTTATTCCAGTGGCCATCACCGCATCCTCTGGCAGCGAATTCCACATTTTAATCACTCTCTGTGTAAATAGTATTTCCTTTTGTCTGTCCTGAACCTACTGCCCATCAGCTTCATTGGATGCCCACAAGTTCTAGTATTTGGGGAGAGGGAGAAGAAGTCCTGTTTGTCAGCTCTCTCCACCCCCTGCGTAATTTTATCAACCTCTCTCATGTCCCCCCTGAGCCGCCTCTTTTCGAAGCTGAACAGTCCCGGACTCTTCAGCCTTTTCTCCGAGGGAAGGGGCTCCAACCCCCTCCTCATCTTGCTGGCCGCCCTCTGTACTTTTCCCAGCTCGGCAATATCCTTTTTGAGGGGGGTAAGCAGTGGGGTACCGCAGGGATCAGTACTTCGTCCACTGCTTTTTAACTTGTTCATTAATGATTTGGAGTTGGGAGTAAGGAGTGAAGTGGCTAAATTTGCGGATGATACGAAGTTGTTCAGGGTGGTGAGAACCAGTGAGGATTGTGAGGCACTCCAAAGGGATCTGTCAAGGATGGGCAAGTGGGCGTCAACATGGCAAATGGGGTTCAGTGTGGCCAAGTGCAAGGTGATGCACATTGGAGCCAAAAATCCTAAATATAAATACACGTTGAAGGGGTCTGAACTGGCAGAGACTGATCAAGAGAGAGATCTTGGAGTTGTAGTAGATAACTCACTGAAAATGTCGAGACAGTGTGTGACTGCAATAAAGAAGGCCAATGCTATGCTGGGGATTATTAGGAAGGGTATTGTAAACAGATCAGCCAATATCATAATGCCCCTATATAAATCAATGGTGAGACCTCATTTGGAATACTGTGTGCAGTTCTGGGCACCACACCTTAAAAAGGATATTATAGCTTTGGAAAAAGTGCAGAAAAGGGCACCTCGAATGATAAAAGGGTTGGAACACTTTCCCTATGAGGAAAGGATAAAGCGCTTAGGGCTCTTTAGCTTGAAGAAACAACGACTGAGGGGTGACATGACTGAGGTTTACAAGATGATGCATGGAAAAAAGCAGGTAGAGAAAGAGGTTCTTTTCTCTCTTTCTCACAATACAAGAACTCGTGGGCATGAAATCGCTGAGCGGTCGGGTTAGAACGGATAAAAGGAAGTACTTCTTCACCCAAAGAGTGATTAACACATGGAATTCACTGCCACAGGAAGTGGTGGCGGCTACAAGCATGGACGGCTTCAAAAGGGAATTAGATAAGCATATGGAGCAGAGGTCCCTCAGTGGCTATTAGCCACAAGGTATAGATAGGGACTCTGGGGCAGGTGATGCTCTGTCATCTTGGTGCTTGGGGGGGGGCAACAGTGGGAGGGCTCCTAGTGTCCTGGCCCCACTGGTGGACCTCCTGATGGCACTGGTACTTCTGGCCACTTTGTGATACAGAGTGTTGGACTGGATGGGCCTTTGGCCTGATCCAACATTGGCATCTCTTATGTTCTCTTATGTTCTTATCTGGTGACCAGACAGTATTCCAAATGAGGCTGCACCAGAGAGCCATACAGGTGCATCATGATATCCGTCCGGTACCTTTCTGTCTGTAATTTAAACCTGTTATTGCGAGTATATTAGGAAAGCCCTGCTGGATTAGGCCAAGGGTGCATCGCAGCCAGTATCCCATTCCCCCAGGCAAATGCTCTCAAGTCAAGGAACTGTGGAAGTCTGGTTGCCGCCACGGCAGGGGGTGGCAGCGTTTGTGGCGGAGGGAAGGCCCGGGTCGTGTGCGTACGTCCGCCCTGGAAGAAGGAGCCTGTCGTGTTTTCCCAGCAGTCCCCTCATCCCCGGACCCTCCTCTTCCCCCAGCTGTATTACCAGGTGCTGAACTTCGGGATGATCGTTTCCTCGGCGCTGATGATCTGGAAGGGGCTGATGGTGGTGACCGGCAGCGAGAGCCCCATCGTGGTCGTCCTGAGGTAAACGACATGTGGGACCTTGAGGGGGATGGGGCGGCTCAGATTCCGTGATGCCTGGAACATCCAGGAGCGCAACCACAGGGCCAGCCGGGCTGCGGGGAGCCCAGACCTCGAATCGCCTCTTCCGGCACGAGGGTCCGGTCATCTCCACGGTAGGCCTTGCGGATGAGAGTGGTGGCGGAAAGTGGCCACAGGTCACAACTGACTTGTGGCGACCCCGTAGGGTTTCCAAGGCAAGAGACGTTCAGAGGTGGTTGGCCATTGCCTGCCTCTGCGCAGCAACCCTGGAATTCCTCGGTGGTCTCCCATCCAAGTACTAACCAGGGCCGACCCTGCTTAGCTTTAGAGAGCTGACAATACCAGGCTAGCCAAGTCAGGGCAAGAGATCGACAGAGGTGACTGGCCGTTGCCTGCCTCTCCATAGCAACCCGGGACTTCCTCGGTGGTCTCCCATCCAAATACTAACCAGGGCCGACCCTGTTTAGCTTCCAAGATCTGATGAGATCGGGCTAGCCTGGGCCGTCCAGGTTGGGGCAGATGATGTCACCATCCTTAAAGATGTAAGAAGAGCCCTGCTGGATCAGACCAGGGGTCCACCTAGTCCAGGATCCTGTCTCAGGCTCACACAGTGGCTCACCAGTTCCTCTGGAGGGCCAACAGCAGGGCATAGAGGCCCAAGACCTTCATAAGAACATAAAAAGAGCCCTGCTGGATCAGACCAGTGGTCCACCTAGTCCAGCATCCTGTCTCACACAGTGGCCAACCAGTTCCCCTGGAGGGCCAACAACAGGGCAGAGAGGCTGAGGTCTTCATAACAACATCAGAAGAGCCCTGCTGGATCAGACCTATGGTCCACCTAGTCCAGCATCCTGTCTCACACAGTGGCCAACCAGTGTTTACATTCCAATAATAATAATTTAAATGTCCATGTATCGTCCTAATAATAATCACAGAAGTAAACCCATCTCGAAAAAACGCAAACATGAAGTCCCCTTTTTAATCACATGAATATCCAGAGGAGGACATGAAACAGTGTTAAGCAGACCATAGTATTCCAGACTTGTTCGAAGGCGTCTGTTGATCTTCGAGCTTTGAAAGCATCAGCAAAACCAAATCTCTACGGATGTTCAACAGCATCCGTTTGGAGTCACCTCTTTTCCAAGAGCTGATAATCTTTTCCTTCGAGTGGTCAGTCTCCTCTAATGACGCGACGGATTCATAATGGAACACATTTACCTCCTAATTCACAATGTCTCATTAGAGTGCTTCAAGCTGGGTGTAGCTATACGAATGGTGACTCGAAACGGATGCTATCGAACATCCGTAGAGATTTGGTTTTGCTGATGATTTCAAAGCTCGAAGATCAACAGACCTTAATTGAAGGAAGACTCTTTAAACAAGTTTGGAATACTATGGGTCATTTAATGCTGTTTCATGTCCTCCTCTGGATGACAATGCCATTAAATGGGGGACTTCAGGTTTTTCAAGATGGACTTTCTTCTACGATTGATTGTTACTAGGATGATGCAGAGACATTTATATTGTTATTACTGTAATTTAAACACTAGGATATTTCAGCACTTTATTCATTGTATGTATGTATGTATGTGTAGATAGATAGATAGATAGATAGATAGATAGATAGATAGATAGATAGAGGTAAAGGTTCCCTTGCTCGAAAGCCAGTCGAATCCGACTCTAGGGTTGCGGTGCTCATCTCCGTTTCAAAGCCGAAGAGCCAGCGCTGTCTGAAGATGTTTCCATGGTCATGTGGCCGGCATGACTAAACACCAAGGCGCACGGAACACTGTTACCTTCCCACCAAAGTGGTACCTATTTATCTACTTGCAATGTCTTGCTTTCGAGCTGCTAGGTTGGCAGGAGCTGGAACTAGAGACGGGAGCTCACTCCGTCTTGCGGCACCCGGGTCTTGAACTGCTGAACTACCGACCTTCCACAGCCTGCAGTTCAGCGTCTTAACCACTTGAGCCACCGCAGCTCCCTTTTCCTATGTTAGCACCCACCTGAAACTGCTTTTTCAAGTATAAATGACATTGGGAATCTTCTGAGGGCATCTGTGTTGCTTTGCAGTAGAACAGTTAGTGGACGATGAAGAGTTGGTTTTATACCCGAAGGAGTGTCAGAGTGACTTCCAGTTGCCTTTCCTTCCCTCTCCTCACAACAGGCACCCTGTGAGGCAGGTAGGGATGAGAGAATCCTTAGAGAACTGACTGGCCCAAGGTCACCCAGCAGGCCTCATGTGTCTCAAAGCGGCCTACAATTGCCTTCCCTTCCTCTCCTACAACAGGCACCTCGTGAGGCCAGGGTGGGCTGAGAGAGTTCTGAGAGAGCTGTGACTGGCCCAAGGTCACCCAGCTGGCTGCATGTGGAGGAGAAGTGGGGAATCGAACCCGGGTCTCCAGATCAGAGTCTGCCGCTCTTAACTGCTACACCACAGCGGGCTCTCTTAGATTCGAGTCCTGTAACACTTTAATCTTGTTGGTCAGTTTGGTGTAGTGGTTAAGTGCGCAGACTCTAAACTGGGAGAACCGGGTTTGATTCCCCACTCCTCCACATGCAGCTACCGGCGTGACCTTGGGTCAGTCACAAGTTCTCTCAGACCTGTTCTCTCAGGAGCAGTCTTCAAAAGAGCTCTCTGAGCCCCACCTACCTCCCAGGGTTTGATTCCCCACTCCTCCACATGCAGCTACCGGCGTGACCTTGGGTCAGTCACAAGTTCTCTCAAGAGCAGTTCTCGAAAGGGCTCTCTCAGCCCCACCCACCTCACAGGGTGTCTGTTGTGGGGAGGGGAAGGGAAAGGAGATGATAAGCCACTCTGAGACTCTGAGTGAAGGGCGGGGTATAAATCCAAACTCTTCTTCTCTAAGGTGCTACCGGACTGAAATGTAGCTGGAATCTTCAGTCGCCTGAGCACTGAGGTACAGATGGTTCCTGTGATTAACTCCGTCGTCAGCCTCCCAGTGGCTGGCTACCCTCATTATCCTCCGCCTGCGAATCCTTAACCTTTGAAATTTCAGAGCGATTAAATCCAGCGCAAGGAGAGACAGTGAACTTTTAAGTTGCTGGGCCCGTGCGGTGAGCCTGCAGTTTCCAGGCGAGCTTGACATTCAAGCGGAGAAAGGAAAAGGCAGAGAGATAGTGCAGGCGGCAGGCACGTGTCACCGAGAAACCGGTGACCCGAGAACCACCCGATAACAAAGCCCTGACAGGGAAGGCGGCCGGCAGACAGGACTCGAGCCACAATCCGCCTCTCAACTTCAGTGGCACGGAGCTTCTTGAGATGGCAACAGTGCCCTTTGAAGAAGCAGGGGGTGGGGGGGCAGTGTTCCCTCTAAGCTGAGTTAGTGTGAGCTAGCTCATATTTTTTTAGCCTCCAGCTCACACATTTTTGTCATAGCTCAGGAAGGAGGGCTCCAGACCAAACTAATTTATGCAGTAGCCAAATCAGCTGCTCACAACTTTAATGCCAGTAGCTCACAAAGTAGACGTTTTGCTCACAAGACTCCACAGCTTAGAGGGAACATTGGTGGGGGGGGGGGGCTCTTTTCAAGGAGTGAGACAGAAAACTCCTTTCCAGGGGGGACGCAGGCACCACTTGTGTATGCGAACAGCGCTATGGGAGCTACTTTCTTGTGGGTCCTTTTGATGATGCCGCTGGAATATCCAAAGGGTGGGGGTGATTCCCTGCAAAGAAAGCCACGTGGCTGCACACACCCCTGCTCCTATTTGCTGGCCCTCCAAATGCAGGATGTCAAAACAGTGTGCGACTGCAATGAAAAAGGCCAGCGCTATGCTCGGGATTATTAGGAAGGGAATTGAAAACAGATCAGCCAGTATCATAAGGCCCTTGTATAAATCGATGGTGCGACCTCATTTGGAGTACTGTGTGCAATTCTGGTCACCGCACCTCAGAAAGGATATTATAGCACTGGGAAAAGTGCAGAGAAGGGCAACTAGAATGATCAAAGGGTTGGAGCACTTTCCCTGTGAAGAAAGGTTAAAGCGCTTGGGGCGCTTTAGCTTGGAGAAACGACGGCTGAGGGGTGACATGATCGAGGTTTATAAGATTATGCATGGGATAGAGCAGGTGGAGAAAGAAGTACTTTTCTCCCTTTCTCCCAATACAAGAATTTGTGGGCACTCCATGAAATTGCTCAGCAGTCGGGTTAGAACAGATAAAAGGAAGCCCTTCTTCACCCAAAGGGTGATTAACACATGGGATTCACTGCCACAGGAGGTGGTGGCGGCTACAAGCATGGACAGCCTCAAGAGGGAATTAGATAAGCATATGGAGCAGAGGTCCATCAGTGGCTATGAGCCACAAGGTATAGATAGGAACTCTCCGTCTGGGGCAAGTGATGCTCTGTATTCTTGGTGCTTGGGGGGCAGCGACAGTGGGAGGGGTTTCTAGTGTCCTGGCCCCACTGCTGGACCTCCTGATGGCACCTGGTATTTTTGGCCACTGTGTGACACAGAGTGTTGGACTGGATGGGCCATTGGCCTGATCCAACAGTGGCTTCTCTGATGTTCTTATGTTCAGAAGAGCCGCTCCCATGGGGCTCCTGTGGAAAAAGGGCAGTGCATATACCACTACCCAAACAAAATTGTACAATCCCTGTTGTTGTTGTTTTTTTAAAGTTAGAATAAGGGCAGAACAAGATGCAGATGTCGCTCCCCCATACACAAGCCCAGTCTGCTTAAGAGGTTCTGGCAGGCTGCATGCTTATGTGTTAGCCAAGGAACAGGCCATGGACACACGTATATCTTCGCTCACGAACCGTGACCACCATAGGGCAACAAACCCAACAAAAACCCAAGAATCAGGCCCCCCCAAAGAAGAAGAAGTGGCTTTTATACCCAGCTTTTCTCTCCCTTAAGGAGTCTCAAAGCGGCTTACCCTTCCTCCCTTTCTCTCCCCACAGAAGGCACCTTGTAAGGCAGGTGGGGCTGGGAGAGCTCTGAGAGAGCTGTGACCCACCCAAGGTCACCCAGCTGGCTGCATGTGGAGGAGTGGGGAATCAAACCCGCTTCTCCCAGATTAGAGTCCACGTGCTCTTAACCACGACACCAAACTGGCTCTCAGTAAGCCACTATCAATCAAGAAAGACTGGGCATGCTTGCTGAAGTATGGGTAACCATCACCCGGAACTCACCACCCCTCTGGGGGAGTAGTTTTGAAAAACTACATCCTACATGATGGAAGGATACTTCTCTAACACAATGAGTGATCAAAATGTAAAATTTGCCGCCACAGGGTGTAGTGATGCTCACAGCCAGGGCTTTAAAAGGGGATTAGACAGATTCATTGGGGAAGAGGTCTAGGAGTGGCTACTAGCCATGGTGACTAAAGGGAACCTCCACATCCAGAGGCAGTCAACCTCTGAAATACCAGGAAGCAACATCAGGGGAAGGCCTCGGCCTCAATGCCCTGTTGTTGGCCCTCTAGAGCAACTGGTTGGCCACTGTGTGAGCCAGGAGGCTGGACTAGATGGACCCTCCCTGGCCTGATCCAGCAGGGCTCTTCTGATGTTCTTAGGAAGGCCTCGGCCTCTCTGCCCTTTTGTTGGCCTTCCCGTCTTTTTACTAGCAATTGTTTTTGTCTTTCAGCGGCAGCATGGAACCTGCCTTTCACCGGGGGGACCTCCTCTTCTTAACCAATCGCATCGAAGAGCCAATCAGAGTGGGCGAAATCGTGGTCTTCAGGATAGAAGGACGAGAGATCCCGATCGTCCACCGCGTGCTGAAAATCCACGAAAAGTACGTCTCCCGATTTGTGGGGGGCGATTGGGCCCGCTGCCACTGTGTCAGTTTCACAGCAAGCCCCGGTCCCCCTGGCGGCCTGTGGAAACAGGCAAGTTGTGGGAGGGACCTGCCAGATACTCATCTGTTGGTGCAGTTATCTTACGCTGGTGGAGGCTCCGTCTGCCAAAGGAAAGCTCCCCTGCTAGTGGAACGGGTCCGTGGGATCCAGCCCTCCGTGATTTGTTTGTGGATGATGTTGTGGGCCCAATGTTCCCTCTAAGCTGAGTTAGTGTGAGCTAGCTCATGGTTTTTGAGCCTCTGGCTCACACATTTTTGTCTCAGCTCAGGAAGGAGGGCTCCAGAGCAAACCAATTTATGCAGCAGCCAAATCACCTGCTCACAACTTTAATGCCAGTAGCTCACAAAGTAGAATTTTTGCTCACGAGACTTTATAGCTTAGAGGGAACATTGGGTGGCTGGGTCTAGCTAGCGAAGAGGACATTTTTGTGGCCCATGGTGGGTCTTGGCAGCAGATCTTTTCACAACGAGGGGCACGTCTCACACATAATTTGCTAATTCCTGGTTATTCTTAAATTCTAGGATAGAGATGAAGCCCTGCACTGTACCCACTTGCCTGCCTGGTGGGTGGACCACGTTTCAAAGGATGTGTGTGTTTCCCCCAAGACTGAAATAAGAGTTTTGACTCCCTTTTTAAAGCCATAGCACAGGGGTCCCCAACATGGTACCCATGGGCAACATAGTGCCCACTGACACCTTCCCTAGTACCTGCCAAGTGTCTTTAGAAAGAGAAGAAGAAGAGATTGGATTTATACCCCGCCCTTCACTCGGAGTCTCAGAGCGGCTTACAAACTCCTCTCCCTTCCCCTCCCCACAGCAGACACCCTGTGAGGTAGGCAGGGCTGAGAGAGCTCTTGACAGAAACTGCTCCTTTTCAAGGACAACTCTTATCAGAACTATGGCTTGCCCAAGGTCATCCAGCAGCTGCAAGTGGAGGAGTGGGGAATCAAACCCGGTTCTCCCAGATTAGAGTCTGCACACTTAACCACTGCACCAAACTGGCTACCATGACACCAAATCACTACGCCAAAGAGGCGGGGTTCCTGCCCAAGAAGGGCTTCTGATTGGCTACTGGAAATATGACGGGCGGTGTGTTTTGGCAGCAGCTGCCAACGCAGTGTGGGCTGTTTTCTTTCCTACCCTCCTTTTTCCGAGTGTATTTTTTAAACGTTACCCCTGTTGTCCCCTGCTCATGGGCTTCCTCAGCTTCCTGCGGTGGCCGCTTTGGGGTCATGCCCACCACCGTGTGTCAGAATCCAAAAGGTGCCCCCAGGCTCCAAAAGGTTCGGGACCCCCCTGCCGTAGCCTGTTGGATTTGATAGCACGTCCCAGCCGTTTCGGAGAGAAGAGGCACAAACGGGCAAAAGCTGCTCGCAGTGTTTTCCTCGGCCGGCTTCTCTCTCTCTCTCCGAGACGGCTTCTCATCACTCTGGCCTTCACGCAGATCCACAGCTAGAGATGTGAAGGCCCGGGGGGGAAATCGTTTTTTCCCCGTTTTTTTCCTGAAGCCTTTTTGTTTTTTTCCGAAAAATTGGAAAAATTGAAAAAAGAAAAAAAATGATTATGGAATGTTTTTTTTAACATGATGAATAAAATATTTTAAGACAAGGTGTTCAAACATTTTCCAAATCATTTCTAAAATATATATATATGGTATCAGATTGATCTAATTTCTGTGCACTGAGGACAAGCAAGTCCTAGGTTACAAACTGAACCCTCCAATGCAAGAAACAAGATGCATTCCTTCCTTTAGGAGGTGCGATTGTCAGAAGAAAATAAAAAAGTTTCAGTTTTGTGTTTGCGTGTGGGTGGGTATTCTGTTTGAAATAATTGTTGGGATACACTATATTTTTAATATGCTAGTTGTGATAATTTCATGCCAAGTAAAAATGTCCATAGTCATATTTTATGTTCCTAAAGTAACAGAATGACTTTCAATCTAGAAAAGACAAAAGAAATGCTAATGTAGCATTTTTTCAATTTTTCCGAAAATTTCCGTTTTCCCCTGGAAAAAAAAGGGGTTTTTCCCGAGCTTCCAAATTTCCGGAAATTGTACATCTCTATCCACAGCCTTTGAGGTGCGACGCCCTAGGGGAAAAGGCGGCCCAGAGTCAAAAAGTCTTAAGACGCAGGCTTAGAAACGTCCGTGTGTCCGTTAGGAGCTGATCTGTGGTTTCCCCCCTCTTGTAAGGCAAAACGGAGACATCAAGTTTTTGACGAAGGGGGATAACAACGCCGTGGACGACAGAGGGCTGTACAGGCAGGGGCAACACTGGCTGGAGAAGAAGGACGTGGTGGGAAGAGCCAGAGGGTAAGTGCAGCAGAGCTATTTTTGGGCAGGAACGCACAGGAACGGAGTTCCGGCTGGCTCCTAAGTTGGCCACTCCCAGCAGGAACTCATTAGCATAATAGGCTACACCCAACAGCAGGAACTCATTAGGATTGGCTACAATTAGGGGTGTGTGGCCTAACATGCAAAGGAGTTCCTGCTACAAAAAAAGGCCCTGGGTTTTGACAACAAACAAGGTAAACAGAATAAGAAGCAAAAGGTGGGTGTGGCTGGATGACCACACTTCTGGTAACATGGGGGTGCGGCCTAATGTGCTAATAAGCTGTGCTGTCAGGGGGTGTGGCCCAATATGCTAATGAGTTCCTGATGTTGGGTGTGGCCTATTATGCTAATGAGTTCCTGCTGGGCTTTTTCTACAAAAAGAGCCCTGACCAGGGTCAGTGGCAGGGTAGCCCTTGGCTTGACTCCGTTTCTCCCTGTTACTCTTTAAAATTGCTTCCTTGAGTCTGTTCACTTCTGTTAGAACAAGGGTCCCCGATGCAGGGCACCGGGGCGCCTACTGACGCCTTCCAGGGCCCGCCAGATGTTTTTAGAAAGTGGTCAGGACCAGGTGGGGCTTTTGGCCAGTTTGGTTTCTGACTGGCTATTAGAGATTCGACTGGCTGTGCAGATTTCGAAAAATGTTGTGGCGGCAGCCATTCGGTGGCCGGCTCTCCTTCTCGCGGGAGCCGTTTTACGGCATCCGTTTTGTGGCTGCTGCCACCACGCCGTGCCAGAATCCCAAAGATGCTTGCAGACTCAGAAGGGTGGGGTACGCCTGTGTCAGAGCTTTGTCCCTTTGTCTGAAATCGGAGGGTTGGAAGGTCGGGGGGGGGGAGTTTTCCTCTCTCTGGAATGCTGGGTTCTATGTCCAAAAACCAATTTTTGCACTCATGCAGCATGACTGCAAAACTGAGTAGGGTTTCTCCTGGTTTGAAGCCAGGGGACAAAGAGCCTTAGCACCGTCCTATAACACGGGATGGCTTTCGAGACAGCTGATTCCAGCTTCTGTTTGTAACAAAATGGAATATTAGGCTGGATATCGGGGGGGGAGGTGGAATTTACAGTCAGGGTAGTTCAGCAGTGGGAATGGCTGTCGAGGGCGGTGGTGAGCTCCCCCTCCCTGGCAGTCTTTAAGCAGCGGCTGGACAGACACGTGTCAGGGATGCTCTAGGCTGATCCTGCACTGAGCAGGAGGGTTGGGCTAGATGGTCTCTATGGCCCCTTCCAACTCTGTGGTTCTGTTCTGTGAAAATAAGCCTTTCCTAAGCCATCAGATTTGTATACAGGGCACAATAAAACCACCATTACAGCAGTATCCAGACACTGCTGGACCTCTTGATGGCACCTGGTATTTTTAGCCACTGTGAGACGGAGTGTTGGACTGGATGGGCCATTGGCCCGATCCAACATTGGCTTCTCTTATGTTCTTATGTCTTTGCAGATTCGTGCCATATATCGGAATAGTGACCATCTTGATGAACGATTATCCCAAATTCAAGGTATGGTCACTAATTCTCCCCTCCCCCCTTCTCGTGGAAAATGAGTGCTTTCCTTGGGAGAAAACGTCACTGCAGGTTGTTGCTTCAGGAGGTCTATCGCTACTTGTGTTCAGCAAAGAATCCCAACTTATGTCATTAAAAGCCATCGTAAGCAAAGCCTGCCTCTGACATCTGTACATGGCAACCTGAATCCAATCCCCGAGTGCTGGAGAACCAAGCCCGAAGTTTTGGTTAACCCTGAGCCAGAGGACACTTGTCATCATACTGCTGTGTGTCCGTCCGCCCCCCCCCCCCAAAAAAAAAAGTATTATGCTTCAAGGATGAAACCTTTTTCTTCCAATAGGAAAGAGGAAGTGTCCAGGAGCACCTTAAAGACGGACAAAATCTGTGGTAGGATATGAGCCTTCTGTGAGTCACTGCTCACTTCTTCAGGTAGCTGAAGAAGTGAGCAGTGACTGACGAAAGCTCATACCCTACTACAAATGTTGTTAGTCTTCAAGGTACTAAGGAGCTGCGGTGGCTCAAGTGGTTAAGACGCTGAACTGCAGGCTGTGGAAGGTCAGTCGTTCAGCAGTTCAAGACCCGAGTGTGCCGCATGACGGAGTGAGCTCCCGTCTCTAGTTCCAGTTCCTGCCAACCTAGCAGTTCGAAAGCAAGAAATTGCAAGTAGATAAATAGGTACCACTTCAGTGGGAAGGTAACAGCGTTCCGTGCACCTTAGTGTTTAGTCCATGACCACGGAAATATCTTCGGACAGCGCTGGCTCTTTGGCTTTGAAACGGAGATGAGCACCGCAACCCTAGAGTCGGATTTGACTGGCTTTCGAGCAAGGGAACCTTTACCTTTACACTACATAAAAAGTATCTGCCTTGATAATATTTTATCAGTTGTAGCTTGACCCTTGTAGCATCTTTAGTATATTTTGGGTTGAGTTTTGTTTCCCCCTTCCCTTTCCCCAGTTAGTACCACTGCCCAGGAGGCAACATCGGGGAAGGCCTCAGACTCTATGCCCTGTTGTTGGTCCACCAGGGAAACTGGCTGACCATTGTGAGAGAGAGAGACAGGGCACTGGATGAGATCAACCACTCACCTGATCCAGCAGGGCACTTCTTATGTTCTTAATCTCACCTGGATCTTTGGATCTTACATGGAACCAGGCCATAGCTTGCTGAGCTGAGCGAGTTGTGACGACTGGCATTTCCTCACCTGTAAGCAACTTGATCCTTCAAAATGCTGCTCAGTCTTTCTTCGTCATTTGTAACTGGCTTGTGAACCAAACTCTACATAGTTACCGACATGTGTTGGTAAGTTGTCGTACAGCCCCCTTGTATAAGATCTTTAAAAGAGATCATTGCAGGACTGTATATCTAGAGAAACTAACTACTCTGGAGCTGAGAAGGGCTTTTACTGCCCTAAGGTTCCACGTCATACCCTCAATGGTTTGTATTGGCCGCTTTCAGGGTGTCCCTGCCGCCTCCAGAATATGCCTCTGTGGTATGGGTGAAGTGGATGATGTCGTGCATTACATTCTGAGATGTTCATGGCATGAATCACTTAGGCAAAGGTTTATTTATCCTATTGTACCTCTGTATAATGGAATTTCAGAGCAGGATTTGACCGTTTTCTTGCTCTCTGATATTGATGCACATGTTACTAGCAGAATGGCTTTGTTTGCACTGGCGGCAAAAAAGATAAGACTGGGTCTAGGACTTACTGTAAGTTACTGATGTATACTGTTGGTTGTGCTTTGATTTATTTTGTGTTGTTATGGCCAATGGCTAAGACAATAAACTAAACTTGACTTGACTGTACATAGTTCGTGGAACCTTGAAATATTCCACGTGGGTTCTAATGCTTCCTGGTGGCCTCTCTCTTTCCCCCCAGTACACTGTCCTCTTCCTGTTGGGCTTGTTCGTGCTGGTTCATCGAGAGTAGCTCAGCCGCCGTGGAGGGCCGCGCCGAGACGCCGAGTAGCCAGTGGAGTGTGACGTGTGTACGTTTCGCTGCTTATTAACCGAATTGGATTTTGGCTTCTGGTTTTGTTTTTCTACTGCCGTGTGACGAGAAGGTTGATCCTCCCCAGTATTTTGAACCGGTTTGTCATATTTTAGCATTTTTGTACATCGAGTGAATTTTTATATTAAAAGTTTGAAGTCAAAGGAGTCCGTCCCGTGTCTCTTTCCCAGCTCAGGGGTTCTCCTTTCCCCCACTGACCACAGAAGGATCCGCAGGAATATGACGCTGACAGTGCCAGAGATGGCCAAAATGCAGGCGAAACAGTCTTAGGAACTTATGAATAAAGTAGTCTTGCGTACGTATCTGCTGTCAGTTCGCAACTGACCTATGGCGACCCCAGCAAGCGGCTTTAAGGCAAGTGAGAAGCAGAGGTGATTTGTCATTGCCTTCCTCGGTGGTCTCCCATCCAAGTACTGACCCTGCTTAGCTTCTCCCAGCAAGGGGCTTTCGAGGCAAGTGAGAAGCAGAGGTGGTTGGCCATGGCCTTCTTCTGCAGAGTCTTTCTTGGTGGTCTCCCATCCAAGTACCAACCCTGCTTAGCTTCTCCCAGGAAGGGGCTTTCGAGGCAAGTGAGAAGCAGAGGTGGTTGGCCATGGCCTTCTTCTGCAGAGTCTTTCTTGGTGGTCTCCCATCCAAGTACCAACCCTGCTTAGCTTCTCCCAGGAAGGGGCTTTCGAGGCAAGTGAGAAGCAGAGGTGGTTGGCCATGGCCTTCTTCTGCAGAGTCTTTCTTGGTGGTCTCCCATCCAAGTACCAACCCTGCTTAGCTTCTCCCAGGAAGGGGCTTTCGAGGCAAGTGAGAAGCAGAGGTGGTTGGCCATGGCCTTCTTCTGCAGAGTCTTTCTTGGTGGTCTCCCATCCAAGTACCAACCCTGCTTAGCTTCTCCCAGGAAGGGGCTTTCGAGGCAAGTGAGAAGCAGAGGTGGTTGGCCATGGCCTTCTTCTGCAGAGTCTTTCTTGGTGGTCTCCCATCCAAGTACCAACCCTGCTTAGCTTCTCCCAGGAAGGGGCTTTCGAGGCAAGTGAGAAGCAGAGGTGGTTGGCCATGGCCTTCTTCTGCAGAGTCTTTCTTGGTGGTCTCCCATCCAAGTACCAACCCTGCTTAGCTTCTCCCAGGAAGGGGCTTTCGAGGCAAGTGAGAAGCAGAGGTGGTTGGCCATGGCCTTCTTCTGCAGAGTCTTTCTTGGTGGTCTCCCATCCAAGTACCAACCCTGCTTAGCTTCTCCCAGGAAGGGGCTTTCGAGGCAAGTGAGAAGCAGAGGTGGTTGGCCATGGCCTTCTTCTGCAGAGTCTTTCTTGGTGGTCTCCCATCCAAGTACCAACCCTGCTTAGCTTCTCCCAGGAAGGGGCTTTCGAGGCAAGTGAGAAGCAGAGGTGGTTGGCCATGGCCTTCTTCTGCAGAGTCTTTCTTGGTGGTCTCCCATCCAAGTACCAACCCTGCTTAGCTTCTCCCAGGAAGGGGCTTTCGAGGCAAGTGAGAAGCAGAGGTGGTTGGCCATGGCCTTCTTCTGCAGAGTCTTTCTTGGTGGTCTCCCATCCAAGTACTGACCCTGCTTAGCTTCTCCCAGCAAGGGGCTTTCAGGGCAAATGAGAAGCAGAGGTGGCTTGCTATTGCCTGCCACTGCAGACTCTTTCTTGATGGTCGCCCTTCCAAGAACTGACCCTGCTTAGCTTTGGAGATCTGACAAGATCGGCCTGTACCATCCCATTCAAGTACCTGAAAGGTTAGTTACATCCAAAGTAAAGGGGCCAGTGACAAAAACTATAATTATAACTTGAATATCAAAAATGCATTTATTTATTATCAGTTACTTAAAAACAATCATAGGCCTAATTGTACTCTCATTACAGAATAAAAGTGTACAATATGTACAACTGGGACCTATTGTGACCGGATGCGTTTCAGCCATAGTAGCCTTCTTCAATGGTCAAGCAATATTTGTACATATAGGCTCAATGATACAATAATCGGACAACAAGTTAATCAACGTAGGACGCAAAAAGGAGTTATATAGTTACGATCAATTGACACAAGGCCTGAGAATATTGATGAGCCCTCATAGAGTATTGCCTTGTGTCATAGTCAGGTATATGTGTGTCAGATTAGTATTGCTATTCTAAGCTTTCCTGTTTTGGTCCAGAAGATAGAATCAAATCTGAGCCAGTGTACCAAAGTATTGTGCAGAACTGACCATGCTTAGCTGGGGAGATCGGACAAGATCAGGCTATACCACACCATTCCGCAAACACAAAATATTGTGTTCCCTCTAAGCTGAGTTGGCGTGAGCTAGCTTGCAGTTTTTTAGCCTCCGGCTCACACATTTTTGTCTTCGCTCAGGAAGGAGGGCTCCAGAGCAAACTAATCTGTGCCGCAGCCAAATCACTCGCTCACAACTTTAATGGCAGCAGCTCACAAAGTAGAATTTTTGCTCACAAGACTCTACAACATAGAGAGAACATTGGTTGGGACAACAAGAAATCCTTACCGGGAATTCTGGTTTCCAAAAGCGGAGGGGAAAGGCTGCAGCTGAGGTCTCCTAGGAGATGTACCAAGAGCCAGTGTGGAATTCGGCGTTTGAAAAATGCTACCTGAGCCCTGACCTGGATATAGCCCAGGCAACCCCGATCTCGTCATATCTTGGAAGATAAGCAAGGCCGATCCTGGTGAGTATTTGGATGGGAGACCTCCAAGGAATACCAGGGCCGGGAGGCCAGAGGCAGGCTATCAAGCCACTTCTCTGAATATCCTCCCTGCCCCAGTAGCAGTCACCAGAGGTCTCCATGACTTCCAAGCATGGGCGTGCACACACACGCATACAGAAGAAGGAGAAGAGATTGGATTTATACCTCGCCCTTCACTCGGAGTCTCAGAGTGGCCTACAAACTCCTTTCCCTTCCTCTCCCCACAACAGAAGCCCTGTGAGGTAGGTGGGACTGAGAGAGCTCTGATGGCAACTGTCCTTGAGAGAACAGCTCTGACAGAACTTGTGACTGACCCGAGGTCATCCAGCAGCTTCAAGTGGAGGAGTGGGGAATCAAACCCGGCTCTCCCAGATTAGAGTCCGCGCACTTAACCACTACACCAGACTGGCTCCCACTCACACAAAATTCAAAAATGCCAAAAAAAAAAAAATGCTACCTGTCTGTTTTATGTAGCAGAAATACAATAGCTTCTGGAACAAAAGAGGCATTCTTGGCCGGAGATTTGAGTCCAATAGCACCTTAGAGGCCAAGAAGATTTTCAGGGCAAGCCTTTGATCTCATCCAGTCTTGGAAGCTAAGCAGGGCTTAGCTACTATTTGGATGGGAGACCTCCAAGGAGCACCAGGGGCGTGATGCAGAGATCAGCAAAGGCCGCCTCTGGACGTCCCTTGCCTTCAAGCCCCACTAGGGGTCACCAGAAGTCAGCTTGACTCGATGGGCCAAAAAAAAAAAAAAGGTTTTCAAGTAAGAACCTACCGATGAAGGCAGCTCATCCCCAAAACTCTCGTTGGCCTCTAAAGGTGCGACCGGATTCGAATCAGGCTATTCTACTGCAGCCCGACAAGGCTGCCCTCTGAAATGATCTGATTCGAATGTATTTTTTTAACTGTTTGTCTGTCCCTCGTTCAAGGAAGTTTGCAAAATAGCAACGGAGCACGGACGCATTGGCTTGATCGGCCACGGGCAGCACTGGGCGCTATCGAGGGCAGGTGACCAGCTTTACCGTGATCACGGGCTGGAGGCCGCAGGACTAGTGTGGGTCCATGCTTGTAGCCGCCACCACCTCCTGTGGCAGTGAATTCCAAGTGTTAATCACTCTTTGGGTGAAGAAGTACTTCCTTTTATCCGTTCTAACCCTACCGCTCAGCAATTTCATGGAGTGCCCACGAGTTCTTGGATTGTGAGAAACTGAGAAAAGTACCTCTTTCTCTACCTGCTCTTTCCCATGCATAATCTTATAAACCTCAATCATGTCACCCCTCAGTCGTCTTTTCTCCAAGCTAAAGAGCCCTAAGCGCTTTAACCTTTCCTCATAGGGAAAGTGTTCCAACCCTTTTATCATTCGAGTTGCCCTTTTCTGCACTTTTTCCAAAGCTATAATATCCTTTTTAAGCTGTGGTGACCAGAACTGCACACAGTATTCCAAATGAGGTCGCACCATTGATTTATATAGGGGCATTATGATATTGGCTGATCTGTTTACAATACCCTTCCTAATAATCCCCAGCATAGCATTGGCCTTCTTTATTGCAGTCACACACTGTCTCGACATTTTCAGTGAGTTACCTACTATGACTCCAAGATCTCTCTCGTGATCAGTCTCTGCCAGTTCAGACCCCATCAAGGTGTATTTATATTTAGGATGTTAGTATAATGTTTTGTGGGCAGGCACACTTCTTCGGATACATTCAGGTTGGGAGCCGCGTTGGTCTGAAGCAACAGGACAAGTCCAGTGGCCCCTTGAAGACTTACAAAGGTTAATTCTGGGTATACGCTTTCGTGTGCTGGCACACTTCGTCAGATACAGTGGAACCAGACGTCTCCAACCATTACATATAGGTAGAGGGTGGGGAGGGTGTTGCCAGGAAGGGCTAATTACAGTCAAGATGCATGAGTCACGGAGCAGTAACTACAGCTAAGATTGGAGTAGGCCTACAGGTAATGGTTGGTGACTTCTGTTTCAATGTATCTGAGAAAGTACGCATGCACAAGAAAGCTTAGGTAAGGGTAAAGGTTTCCCTGGCTCGAAAGCCAGTCAAATCCGACTCTAGGGTTGCGGTGCTCATCTCCATTTCCAAGCCGAAGAGTCAGCGCTGTCCGAAGACGTTTTCATGGTCATGTGGCCAGCATGACTAAACACCAAGGCGCACGGAACGCTGTTACCTTCCCACCGAAGTGGTACCTATTTATCTACTTGCAATTTCTTGCTTTCGAACTGCTAGGTTGGCAGGAGCTGGAACTAGAGTCGGGAGCTCACTCCGTCATGCGGCACACTCGAGTCTCGAACTGCTGAACTACCGACCTTCCGGTCTGCAGTTCAGCGTCTTAACCACTTGAGCCACCGCAGCCCCTTCATGAAAGCTTATACACAGAATAAAACTTCACTTGTCTTAAAGGTGCCACTGGGCTCAAACTTTGCTCTGCTGCTACCCACCTGAGTCTCCCCACCTGAGTCTTGCTCAGGTCTTGCAAACTGAGGGCCGCGGCTTCCTTGATGGAGTCCATCCATCCCAGGTTGGGTCTTCCTCTTTTCCTGCTGCCTTCAACTTTCCCTAGCAGTATTGCCTTTTCCAGCGAATCTTTGTCTTCTCATAATGTGACCAAAATACGATTGTCTCAGTTTGGTCATTTTCGCTTCTAGGGAGCGTTCAGGCGCGAAGGTTCGCTGCCTGTCCTGTTACAGGCTGAAACGGGGCTTCCCAACACAGCCCTGTGCTGCGTAGTAATCACTGTGTCGGACCTTTTGAAACCTTGATTCAAATCCCTGCTCAACCACAAAACCGTGACTTGGGCCGGCCGTCTGTCAGGCTGACCTACCTCACAGGGTTGTTGTGGGGGTGCAGAGGTCAGGGAGAAGACGGTGCCTGCCACCCTTTGTTCCTCGGAGTAAGATTGAGGTGCAAGGCGCATCGTTTATCGGGTTGCATTCCAACAGACTCTGGGTAAGGGCTCTCCAAAGACGTTCGTTAGACGAAATTGGCAAACACCGGCCGAGTTCTAGGAGGTGAGAGTTTATCTTCCCTGTCTGAATTTTCCTTGGAGACCTCGGTTGCCATTAAATCGGAGGCTGCTGCAAAACTAATTGCAGATTGGTTTTCGGTTTGGAAAGGCTCCGGAGGATGTGGGAATTATCTAGAGTGCCTGTTTTTTTTTTGCTTCCGTTCTTTTACATCTCGGTATCGCTGGATTAAATGGAACCCAGAGGTGCAGGGATATTCAGCTCGCCTTTACAACTGTGAGAAGGGCTTCCGTGAAAACTGCAGTTTCCAAATGAGGCTATGAGTATATTTAGATGCTAGGTGCTCTGGTTCTCCTGCGGATTGCTGCTGATATATCTCTGGGAAGTGCCGCGACTCAGTGATGAAGCATGCATGTTTGTGTGTTTTTGCGTGCAGAAGGTCACATGATGACACATGAAGCTGCTTTATACTGAATCAGACCCTCGGGGCATCGAGGTCAGTATTGTCTACTCAGACTGACAGCAGCTCTCCAGGGTCTCAGGCTGAGGTCTTGCCCATCACCACCTGTTCCTTTTTTTAACTGGAGATGCTGGGGGTTAGAGCATAAGAGAATCCATGTTGGATCAGGTCAATGGCCCATCCGGTCCAGCGCTCTGTGTCACACAGTGGCCAAAACCCAGGTGCCATCAGGAGGTCCACCAGCGGGGCCAGAAATCCAGAAGCCCTCCTGCTGTGGCCCCTGGAGCACCCAGAAGACAGAGGATCACTGCCCCAGGCAGAGTCAGTCGATCTATACCTTGAAGGACCTCTGCTCCACATGTTTATCCATGTTGAAGCTGGGACCTCCTGCATGCCAAGCAGGTGCCCTGCCACTGAGCCACCGCCCCTCCCCAAAATCTGAGAACTCATCCTTGCCGTAATGTGAAAAGAAGTCCTATTCGGTGTTCCCTCTAAGCTGAGTTAGTGTGAGCTAGCTCAGTTTTTTAGCCTCTGGCTCACACATTTTTGTCTCAGCTCAGGAAGGAGGGCTCTGGAGCAAACTAATGTACGCAGTAGCCCAATCGCTCACTCACAACTTTAATGCCAGTGGCTCACAAAGTAGAATTTTTGCTCACTAGACTCCGCAGCTTGGAGGGAGCATTGGTCCTATTCAGGGGTCATTTCGTAGGAAAAGAGGTGCAGGAGCTCATTAGCATAACTCATTTGCATAACTCATTTGCGTATGCCACACCCCCTGACGTCACCGGACGTGTGTCAGAAGGCAACACCCACCACTCAGGCTCCACTGGGCTGTTTTGGATTGCTAGCTATTGGGGGGGGACACGTGCAGATCTGTCCTCGCAGAGGAGGGAGAGCTTGTACAGGAATAAAACTTGATCTTAAAGGTGCCACTGGACTGTTTTGGACTGGGGGGCCGGGGGGAGCTCTGCAACTTACCTGGCTGCTTCTTGCTCTGACTGAGGGCTGCTGGGAGCAGGGGGAGGGGCTTGTTGCATGTGCCCGCCCCCTGAGTTCCTTACTGCCGGAGCTCTGCTCCTGTGCACTCCTGCAGGAAATGACCCCTGGTCTTATTATATGTAAACCAGGAAAGAATACATCTGTATTGAACACATGAAGCTGCTTTATACTGAATCAGACCTTTTGGGCCATCAAGGTCATTATTGTCAGCTCAGACTCGCAGAAGCTTCCCAGGGTCTCAGGCGGAGGTCTTCCACATCCCCCACTGCCTGACCGGGGATGGAACCGGGGACCATCTGCATGCAAAGCGGATGCTCTACCACTGAGCCAGAGTCTCTGGGCGAAGTCTTTCCCGTTACCTCCTACTGACCTTTTTAACTGGAGATGCCAGGGACTGAGCCGAGGACCTTCTGCATGTGAAGCGGATGGTCTAACACTGAGCCATGGACCCTCCCCAAAATTAAAGAGAACTTCCCATAATGTGCGACGTTGTACTCTATAGCACCAGGAAGTAGATACATCTGTATTGAATACATGAGGCTACTTTATACGGAATCAGACCCTTGATTCATCTAGGTCAGTCGTCTGCTCAGAGACTCTCAGCAGCTCTCCTGGGTCTCCAGCAGAGGTCTTTCCACATCACCTCCTACCCCAGCCTTTTAACTGGGGATATCGGGGATTGATCCCGGGACCTTCTGCGTGCCAAGCAGACGCTCTACTGCTGAGCCACAGCCCCTCTTCAAACTAGAAGAGAAGAAGAGGCGATTGGATTTATACCCCGCCCTTCACTACCCAAAGGTGTATCAGATCGGCTTACAATCTCCTTTCCCTTCCCCTCCCCACAAGAGACACCCTGTGAGGTAAGTGGGGTTGAGAGAGCTCTTTTGAGGACTGCTCTTGAGAGAACAACTTTGAGAGAACTTGTGACTGACCCAAGGTCACGCCAGCTGGCTGTATGTGGAGAAGTGGGGAATCAAACCCGGTTCTCCCAGATTAGAGTCCTCCGCTCTTAACCACAACACCAAACTGGCTCTAAAGAGAACTCCTTCTTCCCATAATGTATGAAGTTCTATTATATAGCACCAGGACAAGGATACATCTGTATTGAATACCTGAATCTGCCATATACTGAATCAGACTCTTGGTCCATCAAGGTCAGTATTGACTACTGAGACTGGCAGTGGCTCTCCAGGGTCTCACGCAGAGGTCTTGCACATCATATCCTACCTGATCCTTAACAAGATGCTGGAGTTTGAACCTGGGAACTTCTGCATGCCAAGCAGATGCTCTACCATTGAGCCCTGGGCCACCCCTAGAGGTCCCAGGTTCGATCCCCTCCATCTCTAGTTACAAGTTTCACAGGTGGCAAATACTGAGGCCGTTCTCCACCTGGGGCTCTAGGGAGCCACCGCAGGAGCGACACGGGCCAGATTCTAGAGGACACATTTAAGTGAGCAAAATTCTAATGGAGCATCTTCTTGTACTGCCTGCTCTGTAAGGCTTCTAGGGGGGACACTCTCCGTCCCAATTTTTGTCCTGTAGTTGATGAACATAAAACTGTCTTATCAGTAACACATTTTTCATCATCAGCCTGTAGATAAATTATCCTGTTGGCGCTTGCTGTTCCAGACAACCTAAGTTGTTTGGGGATATGATTCTCTTTACTAGCTGACTTGCTGGGCCCACGATGACTCCTTGTTTGTAACCTGACTCCTGCCAGAGCTTCCTTGCACCTGCCTCTGTGTCGTTAGCACACACACACACACACACACACACTGCCTCCTAGCAGGAGCTTTTGAGCTCCTTCTGCAGTTTCTAACACAACTGCCCCTTGCGCGTCACCGCCTGACGCGCTTCATCTTTCCCCCATCTGTCAACTGCATCCGCTGCGCTTCTCCAAAGAGCCTAACATTGTGGTCAAAATATTGCTCCGGTTGGGGGGGGGGGGTGCATGCTGCCTGGCCAAAGCCACAGGAGACCTGCTTCAGGGCCTTACGAGAAAAATCAGGGCCGGATCCAGACATGAGCTTGCAGAGCAGCCTGAAGTCCGCAGATGTGTTCATGTATTCTCCTGGGCATCTGGTGAAGAAGGGCTTAATGGCAGCCACTACGATTTTCAGAGGTGATTTAAATTAAGAGGCCCCAAAGAGGACACACAGATACCTCCCTAATTGGATCCGGCAATAAGCCCATCCTTAACGTGGGCAAATATCTAAAGCAACAGGGTTTAGAAGCAAACAGGGCGGCAGATAAAATTTTAAGCAACAGGGAAGGAAGGAAGGAAGGAAGGAACTCCAGGCAATGTATCAAGAAATTGACAACAGAGTTTAAGAGAAATTCTGCAGTGGGGGTCCCAAAGTGTCCACCGTACTTTTTCTGGGCAGGATCAGGTAAGGCCAGGGCTATTTTGGGGCAGGAACGCACAGGAACGGAGTTCCGGCTGGCTCCCAAATTGGCCACGCCCAGCAGGAACTCATTAGCATAATAGGCCACACCCAACAGCAGAAACTCATTAGGATTGGCTACATTAGGGGTGTGTGGCCTACCACGCAAAGGAGTTCCTGCTACAAAAAAAGGCCCTGGGTTTGTTTGTGGTTTTTTTTTTGGTAAAAGAATTTTTATTTTCATGGAAATAACCTCTTACAATTAAAAAACTGTTATCATTCTTAAACCAATACCTATATTCCCATATCCCCCCTCCCTTCTGGTGGCTTCCCGCAATGTTTCCCCCCTTTGACCCTCCAGTACATCTTAAGATAACATCAATTAACCTCAATATTGTTCTAAACATAGTAAATTGTGCTTCACATCCCAGTTTTTTTCTAAGTAAAGTTTAAAGTCCTTCCATTCTTCAAAAAAGTCAAGGTCTTCCTTGTTATTCAGTTTCTTCGTAAAGGCCCTGGGTTTTGACAACAAACAAGGTAAACAGAATAAGAAGCAAAAGGTGGGTGTGGCTGGATGACCAGACTTCTGGTAACACGAGGGTGCGGCCTAATGTGCTAATATGCTAATGAGCTGTGCTGCCAGGGGTGTGGCCCAATATGCTAATGAGTTCCTGCTGTTGGGTGTGGCCTATTATGCTAATGAGTTCCTGCTGGGCTTTTTCTACAAAAAGAGCCCTGGAAGGCTTTTGCCCGGCAAGGTATCACTGGACATAATCCTAGGATTCCACCCAGTCATGTTCCAGGCCGGCATGACTAAACACCAAGGCGCACGGAACTCTGTTACCTTCCCACCGAAGTGGTCCCTATTTATCTACTTGCAATTTCTTGCTTTCGAACTGCTAGGTTGGCAGGAGCTGGAACTAGAGACGGGAGCTCACTCCGTCATGTGGCACCCGGGTCTCGAACTGCTGAACTACTGACCTTCCACAGCCTGCAGTTCAGCGTCTTAACCACCTGAGCCACCACAGCTTTACATAAGACAAATAGGCCAATCCCTATGTAAAACAGGAAAAGGACCCAAATCTGACATTCGGAGAGCAATCCTAAGCAGATATCCCTGGGTTTAGAAGGATGTAACTCTGCTTAAGATTGCACTGGGAAAAAATCGTAATATTCAGAAACCTGTAGGAGAACATTCTAATCTCCTGGGACGCTCTTTTTCTGACCTGAAAGTCACACTTCTTCAACAGAAGTCCTTCAGAGAGAGCCCTGCAGTGTGAAATGGCTGAATCAGTATTTGTTAAGAGGTTTTATATTATCTCCCCCCCTGGCTTCAACAAGAAAAAAATAATAACAAGGATTCTCACCCAGTGGAGGTGTTAATTAGCTTTGCAAGAAACTACTGAGGGGTGTCTGCATTTTATTCCCTTGATTCGATCTAAATTGTTTCACTCTGTTATTTCCTGCATTTCGTGACCCCTCGACACTGCTTCTTGCTTTTCCTATTCCTACACAAAAGGGCTGCCGAGTGGGCATCGACTCCTTGGCTCTGAAGAAGTGGGCTGTGGCCCGTGGAAGTTTCTTCTGGGTCGGCGGGTTGTTAGCCTTTAAGGTGGCACGAGAGTCTGGTTTTATTTTTTCAGGCCAAAAATGTTATGTACGCGGGCCGCCACCAGGGGGCCGCGGCACAGGCAAGAGCTTGGATCGGAGAACAATGGAAACTTCGGATCCTGGATCCCCCAGCCCCAACCAATAGCCACTTTGGCGGGACATTCAAACCCTCCAATGGGAATGGGGGTTGCTGGGTGGATATGTATATAGTTGGCCCTGTCGGGCCGTTAGAGTTAGTCTTTGTCTGTGTTAAGTACAATAAACGTGTGCTAAGCATATCGTCGTCCGAGTCCTCCATGCGGCAAACCCAGTACTTTTCAAAAAACATGTGTCAAACATGTGCCATATTTTTTCAGCACAAAAACATGTGCCATATCTACTCAGGCAGGGGTCCCCAACATGGTGCCTGGGGGGCACCATGAAGAACCACTAACACCGTTCCTGGCGTCCACCAAGTACTTTCAGTAAGTGGGCGGGGCCAGTTGAAGCTTTTGCTGGCAAGGCTTCTGATTGGCCATGGATTTCTTTTAAAATGTTGCTTTGGCAGCAGATGCTACAGGATCTGCATTGTGGGACCGAAGACAAGGTGTGACAGCCATTTTGTGGCTGGCTCAGTCTCCTGCTGCAACCATTTTGTAGCTGTGCCTACTAGGCAGGGCTCCCAAGTACTTACCTTGATTCGGCGGGGGATATATAGTTCTTCGCAGGACCATTCCCACGGGGAAAACACAGGCGCTGCACTATTCCGTCGCCCAGACGTGATGTAGACACGTAGCCGGGTGATGCTCTAGCAATGGGGCTGGAAACTCAATGGTACCATCGAGTTTCCAGTCCCATTACCAGAGCGTTGCCCAGCTACATGCCTACGTCACGTCTGGGCGACGGAATAGTGCAGCGCCTGTGTTACAAGCAAGAATCTTCCGGCGGGAAGCGTGTGTCCCCTGCCAGTTCGTAGGTAGGTACTTCGCAACCCTAGGCTGTGTCAGAATTCCAAAAGTGCCCGCAGTTTGGGGACCCCTGTACTGAGGAATTACCCAAACTTAATGTTGACAATGAAGAGACTGTTAAAAGGTTTCTATTCCCTGGCTCAATCATCCAGCAAAACGGAGACTACAACCAAGAAATCAGGAGATTAAGACTTGGAAAGGGTAGCCATGAAGGAACTAGAAAAGATCCTTTAAGTGAAAGGGAATATCGTCGAAGAGCAAGATAATTCACACAATGGTGATCCTCATTACTATATGTGGATGTGAAGGCTGCAGAGTGAAGAAAGCTGGCAGGAAGAAATTTGGTTCATTCGAAAAGTGGTGTCGGAGGACAGTTTTGCAGATCCCGTGGACTGCCAAAAGGACCAAGAAGTGGGTTCCAGGCCAAATGAAGCCAGAATTCTCCCTAGAAGCTAAAATGACTAAATTGAGGCTCTCATACTTTGGTCACATCATAAGAAGACAAGAGTCACTGGAAAGACAGTAATCCCAGGAAAAGTTGAAAGTAGTAGGAAAAGAGGAAGACCCAACATGAGATGGACTGACTCAACGAGGGAAGCCACAAAGGCCCTCCACTTTCAAGACCTGAGCAAGGATGTTTTGGAGGACATGAATTCATGTTGTTGTTCAGTCACACAGTCAAGTCCGACTCTTCGCGACCCCGTGGACCACATCACACCAGGCCCTCCTGTCTTCCGCCGTCCTCCGAAGTTGGCTCAACTTCATGTTCGTTGCATCGATGACACTGTCTAACCATCTCATCCTTTGCCGTCCCCGTCTTCTTTGACCTTCAGTCTTTCCCAGCATCAGGGTCTTCTCCAGTGAGTGCCCCCTTCTCATTGGGTAGTCATAGTATTTGAGCTTCAGCTTCACTATCTGGCCTTCCAGGGAACAGTCAGGGTTGATTTCTTTTAGGATTGACTGATTTGATCTTCTTGCAGTCCAAGGGACTCTCAAGAGGCTTCTCCAGCACCATAGTTCAAAAGAATCTATTCCTTGGCGCTCGGCCTTCCTTATGGTCCAACTCTCGCAGCCATACAGTACTACTGGGAATATCATCGCTTTCCCCAGTAGGGTCCCCATAAATTGGAAGCGACTTATGTAACACACACACAAGTATCTTGTGATCCATTCACTGAGTGCCTGATATTATTGTATTTTGTGAACCAGTTACTGATTGACTGGCAGTTTTAATCATACTTGTAATCCGTCTTGGGTCCCAGTGAGAAAGGTGGACTATCCAAATAAATAAATAAATAAAAATCAATAATAAACTGTGCCAAGCCTTTGGAACTGTATGTTGATGCTGAACTCAGGGGTTTCATGCTTTCATGAGAGCCAGTATGGTGTGGTTAAGAGTGGCAAATCTGGAGAACCGGGTTTGATTCCCCACTCTTCCACATGCAGCCGGTTGAGTGACCTTGGGCCAGTCCCAGTTCTCTCAGAACTCTCTCAGCCCCACCTGCCTCACAAGGTCCCTGTTGTCGGGAGAGGAAGGGAAGGCGATTGTAAAGCCACTTTGTAAAGCCACTTTGAGACACATGAGGCCCGCTGGGTGACCTTGGGCCAGTCCCAGTTCTCTCAGAACTCTCTCAGCCCCACCTGCCCCACAAGGTGCCTGTTGTCAGGAGAGGAAGGGAAAAGCCATTGTAAGCCACTTAGAGACCTAACCCTCCTTAGGGTAGAGAAAAAGAGGGTATAAAAACCTTCTCTTCTTCGCCTTAAAGCAGCAACCTCAAGCCCAGCCTTTGCTCTGGGAACCTCAAGCCCTGCCTTTTGCTCACCGCTCGTCCCAGTTCTCCTGTCTCCCCCTTTTTAACCGCTATTAACACGGGCGACATATTTTTGTCTCCTGATGCAAGTGTCCCTAATCAACACTTTGTTTTACACTGTAAGGAAACTGCGATAGTCTTTATGCAGGCAAGTGCTGCGAAGAGCTGCGTTAGCCAAAGAGATCGCTTAGCAATGACACACTTTTTAAAAAATATATATAAACTCAAAAAGTTGCAAACCTTTTCTTCGGGATAATGTTGTCGTGAGAAGCCCGGAGTTAACTCTGTAGGCACAGAGCAAGATTTGGGAATGAGACGGGTGAAAGCCTTGTTTGTCTGTTGGCTAGCCTGAACGGAAGTCCTGAATTCTGCCTCAGCGTCTTCCCATGCATAGCCCTTCAAATCCTGGTTGGATTACATTTTAGCCATTTTAGCCAATATCCTGTTGCATAAATTATAGCACAATAGAAGAAGAAGTTGGATTTATATTCTGCCCTTCACTACCTGAAGGGAAGGAGTCTCAGAGTGGCTTACAATCTTCTTTTCCTTCCCCTCCCCACAACGGACACCCTGTGAGGTAGGTGGGGCTGAGAGAGCTCTCTTGAGGACTGCCCTTGAGAGAACAGCTCTGAGAGAACTTGTGACTGACCCAAGGTCCTGTAAAAAGTGGCAATCAGTGTTACCCTGGGCATATAAAATAGGACCATGAATGCCTAGCATGAGAGTCAATTTGGTGTAGTGGTTAGGAACACAGACTCCTCCACATGCAGCTGCTAGTGTGACCTTGGGTCAGTCACAAGCTCTTTCAGAGCTGTTCTCTCACAAACAGTTCTCGAAAGAGCTCTCTCAGCCTCACCTACCTCACATGGTATCTATGGTGGGGAGGGGAAGGGAAAGGGATTGTAAGCCGCTCTGAGATTCCTTCGGGTAGTGAAGGGCAGGGTATAAATCCAATCACTTCTTCTTCATCCCTACTTGTCCTCCCTCTCACAATCTGCCTTAATCCAGCCAGTTTGGTGTCGTGGTTAAGTGCGCGGACTCTAATCTGGGAGAACCGGGTTTGATTCCCCACTCCTCCACTTGCAACTGGCTGGATGACCTTGGGCAAGCCATAATTCTGGCACAGCTGTCCTTGCAAAAGAGCAGTTTCTGTCAAGAGCTCTCTCAGCCCCACCTACCTCACAGGGCGTCTGTTGTGGAGAGGGGAAGGGAAAGGAGTTTGTAAGCCGCTCTGAGACACCTTTGGGTAGTGAAGGGCGGGGTATGAATCCAATCTCTTCTCCTTCTTTTACCTCACAGGCTGTCTGTTGTGGGGAGGGGGGGGGAAGGAGTTTGTAAGCCGCTCTGAGACACCTTTGGGTAGTGAAGGGCGGGGTATAAATCCAATCTCTTCTTCTTCTTCTTTTACCTCACAGGCTGTCTGTTGTGGGGAGGGGGGGGAAAGGAGTTTGTAAGCCGCTCTGAGACACCTTTGGGTAGTGAAGGGCGGGGTATGAATCCAATCTCTTCTCCTTCTTTTACCTCACAGGGTGTCTGTTGTGGGGAGGGGGGGAAAGGAGTTTGTAAGCCGCTCTGAGACACCTTTGGGTAGTGAAGGGTGGGATATAAATCCAATCTCTTCCTCTTCTTCTTCTTCTAATCAATAGTGAGTCATAGAATCAACATTGATATCAGATGGCCCTCTAAGCCAATGTTTGAAAACCTCCCAAGAAGGAGAGCCCACCACCTCCCGAGGAAGCCTGTCACACTGAGGAACCACTCTTAAGAGTCAGGAAGCTCTTCCTAATGTTTAGCCAGAAACTCTTTGGACTTAATTTTAACCCATTGGTCCTGATCCGACCTTCCAGGGCAACAGAAAACAAGCCCATATCATACTTCCTATAGTCATATAATTTCTCCTGTTCAAGCATTGGCGAGATGGTTGCGGCTTTTCCTGTAAGGCAGGTCAGGAAGTTCTGTTTCTCCCCACCACCCCCTCTGAACCTTATCCTAGTTTCAGTCCCTGGGGGTCTGTTTAAAGAAGTGTTCGAGCAAATCCACCCTCCGCCACCGCCGTGTCTCGCCTGTGCCAGTTCACTGCTTGTCACAGCGGCGTAACAAGGTCCCCATTTCGTCCTCAGCTAGGTAATCTCACGGAGGCATCCTGCATCTTGTCAGACATGCTTGGATGCTGCCGGTAATTGCCCCTGGGACTTGGATGCTGCCGGTAATTGCCCCTGGGACTGGCGAGTTGTGGCTTCCTCCAGACGACCTGGTAATTGGCACCCCTTAATCCCAGTCTCTCCGCACGTTGGCCTTGTGTTCATCCTACAGCGGCCTTTCCGGTTCAGAATCCCCGACCAACACCTCCAGAGCCGGGAGGTAGGGGCTTAGCTCAGGCCTGGAGCCCACCCCTTCACCCCCAGATCTCAGACTTTAATCCCCAAACATCGACAATCCACGGCTCTCAGAAGAAGACATAAGCACAGCACTTTTTAACCAAGAGCTACGCATCCTTTAAGGTTCTCCAATTACTTCCTCCCTCTTGTTCTATATACTCTGGCTGGCCTCTGGGCTCCGTGGAGTTCTCCCCCCCCCCCCATTGGGAACTTCTCTATCAGCCCTCGGCCTGCCCCACTAAGGTACTCCAAGGGCTTCTGGGAGATTCTGGTTGCATGGCAACTCAGACGGCCTTTTCGACAGGCTCCTGTGTTGGGAGGTATTTTTGATCTCCGTTTATACAGTTACGCAATGGGAAAGTCCTTGGCAGATTTCTGGGGGGATGGCTTCGCTTTCAGATCTGTTTTCATTTCAGTATTGTAAAGTTTGTCCTGTGTGCCGTAAGGACTTCTTTTGTTGAACAAACACCGATTGCCAGACATTTAAAGATAACAATTTTTTTACCTAAAGATAGACCCGAGTGAGAAGAACGAGGAATGTCGAGCCAGACGTCTGTTAAAACTCTACTTCAAGAAATTCAGTGAACACAGGAGGGCACAGGACTGAGCGCCCTTCGCTACCGGCCTCTATTCCGTTTTTTAAAACCATTGTTTGTACATGAATCATAGAATCACAGAGTTGGAAGGGGGCTACACAGGCCATCTAGTCCAACCCCCACTAGGGTTGCCAGTCTCCAGGTGGGGCCTGGAGATCTCCCGCTTTTACAACTGATCTCCAGCTGACAGAGTTCAGCTCCCCTGGATGAAATGGCGGCTTTGAAGGGATTGTACCCTGCGGAGGCCCCTCCCCTCCCCAAACCCCGCCCTCTCCCGGCTCCACCCCCAAAGTCTCCAGGGATTTTCCAACCCAGAGCTGGCAACCCTGCCCCCTGCTCGATGCAGGATCAGCCTAGGGCATCCCTGACAAGTGTTTCTCCAGCCGCTGCTTAAAGAGGGCCAGTGAGCTCGCCACCTCCCTAGGCAGCCAATTCCACTGTTGCACAACTCTTCCTGTAAAAAAAAGTTTCCCCTAAGATCCAGCCAGTACCTTCCCACCCTTAATTTAAACACTTTATTGTGAGTCCTCTCCTCTGCTGCCAAGAGGAACAGCTCCCTGCCGTCCTCGAAGCGACAGCCCTTCACATACTTCCAGGGGTCATTTCGTAGAAAGAGAGGTGCAGGAGGCTCATTAGCATAACT
This sequence comes from Gekko japonicus, assembly GCF_001447785.1. NCBI lineage: Eukaryota > Metazoa > Chordata > Lepidosauria > Squamata > Gekkonidae > Gekko > Gekko japonicus. The sequence goes on from NW_015163124.1 coordinate 285,469, forward strand.
TATTAGCATAACTTATTTGCATATGTCACATCCCCTGACATCACCGGAAGTGTGTCAGAAGGCAACACCCACCGCTCAGGCTCCACTGGACTGCAGATCTGCCCTCACAGAGGAGGGAGAGCTTGTACCTGAAGGCGGGCCGGGGGGGGAGGGGCTCTGCAACTTACCTGGCGGCTTCTTGCTCCTCGTGGCCCGACTGAAGGCTGCTGGGAGCAGGGGGCGGGGCTTGTCACATGTGCCCACCCCCTGTGCTCCTTACTGCCGGAGCTCCGCTCCTGTGCGCTCCCGCAGGAAATGACCCCTGCATACTTCAAGAGAGCTGTCCCCTCTCAGCCTCCTCTTCTCCAGGCTGCACATTCCAAAGTCCCTCAGCCTCTCCTCACAGGGCTGGGTCTCCAGGCCCCCGATCATCCTCATCGCCCTCCTCTGCACCAGCTCCATTCTGTCCACGTCCGTTTTGAAGTGAGGCCTCCAGAATGGCACACAATACTCCAGGTGCAGCCTGACCAGCACAGTGTACAGCGGAATTACAACATCTTGAACAACAGGCTGCGTAACTTTTGCCCCGAACAGTTGCTGGCACAAAGCAGGTCCTCCAACCTTTCTGAACCTGTAGGTCCACTTGGAAAGCTGACACGGCACGATTGGCGCAGCAACAAAAGGCTCGCCACAAAATGGCTGCCCCAGGAGGCAGAGCCAGACACAGAATGATTGCCACAGATAAGCTTCAGTCACACAGGGTACATCCTCGTGCTGTGCTGGCAGCTGCTGTCAAAGTGGTGGGGTAGTCAGAAAGCGGAGTATAACAAACTTAAAAATATAACAAAGTGACTACAGCCATGAAATTAAAAGACGCCTGCTCCTCAGGAGGAAAGCTAACAAACCTAGAAAGCATAAGAAAAAGTAGAGACATCACCCTGCCAACAAAAGTCTATATGGTCAAAGCAATGGTATTCCCAGTAGTCATGTATGGCTGCGAGAGTTGGACTACGAAGAAGGCCGAGTGCCGAAGAATAGATGCTTTCGAATTAAGCTGCTGGAGAAGACTCTTGAGAGTCCCTTGGACTCACACTAACTCAGCTTAGAGGGAACACTGCCTGAAAGCCTGCCTCCTCTTTGGGGATATTTTGGTGGCTCCTGACAGAAGGTCTTGCATCTGTCCCCTGGACCAGCTTTGCATCCTTTGGCTTTTAAAAAATAAAATCCAAGTCGATGCAGAAAGCTGGGCACCGGTGCAAATTTCTGGTGACACCTGGGCTGTATCAGATGAATACGGTGGCCGCTACAGCTGCTGACCCCTCTGCCCCTCCCCCCATCCCATCCTTAGAGGACAGAAGGATGGGGCGGGGCCAAGGCACCTCATTTGCATGGCACCTGCCCGCGACCTATAAGAAGCCAGCCCCAAACTCGGGGCTCCTGCTAGAGGGAGCAGGCAGAGTCCCCCCCCCCTGTAGGTGGTTGCTGTACTCCAGCCGTGCGGCAGGGGGCGCCCTCGGGTCAGCCCCTTTTCCTTTATTCATTTCCATTTACTTCACTTATACCCCGCCTTTCTCCCCTAATGGGGACCCCAAAGCGACTCACACCGCTCTCCCCTCCTCCGTTTCATCCTCACAACAACCCTGCGAGGTAGGTGAGGCTCTGCAAGTCGATGCCATTCACCACAGAGAAAAAGATTTCGAACCCCAGAAGGGTTAAAGGGCTGGGAGGGGCAGCTCTGGCCACCCGCCCCGTTTCAGTTTCTCGGAGTCAGAAGAAGAAGAGATTGGATTTATACCCCACCCTTCAATACCCAAAGGAGTCTCAGAGCAGCTTCCAAAACTCCCTTCCCCTCCCCACAACAGACACCCTGTGAGGTAGGCGGGGCTGAGAGAGCTCTTTTGAGGACTGCTCTTGAGAGAACAGTTGTGCCAGAACTATGGCTTGCCCAAGGTCATCCAGCAGGTGCAAGTGGAGGAGTGGGGAATCAAACCAGGTTCTCCCAGATTAGAGTCCGCGCACTTAACCACGACACCAAACTGGCTCTCTGCCGGAGTGTAGCGGAGGGTGCCTCTGGGCGAGTGCAGAGCGCTCCTGCTCCTTCTGGCGCTAGAGGGCAGGTTCCGACTCAGAGGCTGGGCCAGGGGGAAGGGGGCTGTCCTGAGACTTGGAGGAACAGCTGTGCCTGGTAACACCGGTGGGGGGGGGAGAGGAATCACAAGCAGACCCGAGGGCTTCCCTGCTCCCCCCGCCTGCCTCGCCCCCTGCCGGGAAGAGACCCCCCCTCCCGGATCTGCTCTCCCCCAATTGACAGGCGGGAGACACAGATTGAGAGTCTGGGCTTGGAGGGAGGCGCTGGGGGCGGGCGGAGGTCCCCGTGGGTGCCCAGCCCTGGCGACGTTTCTCCCGACCTCCTTCGGCAGCGCCCCGGAGAGCCTCTCCAGCCCGATTCTCGCTCCGATTCTCCTGCTCCGCTCTGCACGCGCTCAGAGGCGCCCTGGTCTGCGAAACGACCGAGCCTGGTCGTGAGCCGAGCCCTGCCTTGTTTTCTCCACCCCTGCTTGGTCTGGCGAGGTCCAGAGCGACCCTGCCTGCCTGCGCGCACACGCCGCCGGCCCCCTTTGGCGGCGGCGGCAGCAGCAGTCTCCGCCCCGACGACGCTGCGCTATTTAAGCAGCCGGCGCCCTGGACGGGAAGGGAGAGACGGCGGGCAGCTGGGAAGGGGCTGAGACTGAGACTCCCGTCTGGGCCGCCGCCGAGAAGCCGAGCCAGGCGTCCGCCCGCCCGCCGAGGATCCGCTCGGGAGCCACCCATGGCGGCCGCCGGACGCGCCGCTGTCCGGCTCCGGCTGTGGGGCTTGGCGTACCTGCTCCTCTTCTCCTCCTCGCTCTCCTCCTCGCCCGCGCTGGGCGACAAGCGGAACGGACCCTTCCGGATGCGGGAGAACCTCTGGGCCACAGGTGGGTCCCGGCAGGCCGGCAGGCAGGGGCGCCTCTCCGGCAGGATCGCCCGGCTGGCACGCCCGAAGGGGAGGGGGCGCCTCCGGGGAAATGAAGGCGGAGGGCAAACGAGGGAGGGCTCGTGGGCAATGTTCCCTCTAAGCTGCAGAGTCTTGTGAGCAAAAGTTCTCCTTTGTGAGCGACTGGCACTAAAGTTGTGAGCGAGCGATTTGACTACTGCATAAATTAGTTTTCTCTGGAGCCCTCCTTCCTGAGCTAGGACAAAAATCTGTGAGCTGGAGGCTAAAAAACTGTGAGCTAGCTCACACTAACTCAGCTTAGAGGGAACACTGCTTGTGGGGCATTGCCGGAAGCCCCGAACTGTGCTTGGGAGCGCTTTGCCCTCGCTCCGAGCTTAGGGTGGAGGAGGAGGAGGGTGCCTACCTGTGCCAGGAGAGCAGCCAGCTGGGATTTTCCATCACCTCTGGGCCCCCCAGCAAAGGGAGTCATGGGGAGAGGGAGGGAGGGAGGGAGGGGGTGGGGGGAGCCAAGGGGGAATGCCCCACTGAAGGCTCCCTCGCATGATTTCCCCCTCCTCTCTTTTCTCCTTACCTCCTCCTCCACCAGGAGGGGGAGGCTGAGAGAGATTCTGGGCCAGGGCACCCAATCGGCTTGGGGGCTGAGTGAGGTTTCGAACCCGGGTCTCCCGGTCGGTAGCCCAGGACTGCAACTGCACTGCTCTGGTGCTCCCAAGAGGGGAGGGGCAGCAGAGTTTACAGCTCTGAGCTTTGATCAGAGGTGCAGAAGAGGAAGAGATTGGATTTATACCCCGCCCTTCACGAAGGCGTCCCAGAGCGGCTTACAGTCTCCTTTCCCTTCCCACAACAGACACCCTATGAAGTAAGTGGGGCTGATAGAGCTCTTTCGAGGACTGCTCCTGAGAGAACAGCTCTGAGAGAACTCTGGCCCAAGGCCACACCACAGCAGCTGCATGTGGAGGAGTGGGGAATCAAACCCGGTTCTCCCAGATCAGAGTCCGTGCTCCTAACCCCTACACCAAACTGGCCAAAGGAAGATTAGGATGTGATTTTTATTTTGTATTTTTAAAAATCAATTAACAATAAATTAGCAAACAATTAGCAGGGGGGGAGATGAGTTGAATGAAGGGGACTGAGATAAGAATCCTGTCCACATTTCTCTCTCACTCTTTCTCCAAAGAGGTCGGGGCAACTCTTGTGGTTCTCCTACTTTCTTTTCACAACAACCCTGTGAGGTGGGCTAGGTTTAGCATGACTGACTGAGAGGGCCAGCCAGGGCACTTCATGGTGGAGGGTAGTCCAACTGAGACTTGGCAGCAAAAGCAGGCACAGAGAGACAGGGAGAGGGGGCTTCAGCAACCCCCTGCACCCCCCCCCAGTTTTTCTGACCTGAGATACCCCAAGGAGATGCTATTTCCCCTACTGAGGAAACTTGCCTATTGCTCATCAGTATAACAGGGTGCGGTGGCTCAAGTGGTTAAGACGCTGAACTGCAGGCTGTGGAAGGTCAGTAGTTCAGCAGTTCAAGACCCGGGTGCCACAAGACGGGGTGAGCTCCTGTCTCTAGTTCCAGCTCCTGCCAACCTAGCAGTTCGAAAGCAAGAAATTGCAAGTAGATGAAGGTAACAGCGTTCCGTGCGCCTTGGTGTTCAGTCATGCCGGCCACATGACCACGGAAACGTCTTCGGACAGCGCTGGCTCTTCGGCTTGGAAACGGAGATGAGCACCGCAACCCTAGAGTCGGACTCGACTGGCTTTCGAGCAAGGGAACCTTTACCTTTACCTTTATAACAGGGTACCCAGTGGTTCCCTGGGGACTTTATCAGGTTGGGGGAATGGTGTGTGTAAGAGGCAGTGGGGCCTTAAACCTGCCCTCTCTGCTTGCACTGCACCTGTGATCTGAGTCGGTGGCCCCCATAAGGGGATGTTGGAAAGGGCCAGCAAGTGGCTCGCCACTGCCTGCCTCTGCATAGTGACTCTGGACTTCCTTGGGGTGGTCGCCCAAATACGCACGAGGGCGCCCCCGCCAAAGAACTGATGAGATCAGGCTAGCCTGGGCAGGGGTCAGGGCAGACAGACAGAGGTGGTTCTGCCATTGCCTGCCTCTGCTGTAGTGACCCTGGACTTCCCTGGTGGCCTCCCATCCAAGTACAAACCAGAGCCCACCCTGCTTAGCTTCCGAGATCTGACAGGATCGGCCATCCAGGTCGGGGTCAACCTGGAAACAGTGTTCCCTGCGGCGAGGGATTTCAGCCCAGGTGTTCCAAATCCTAGTCTAACAACAGCGATTGTATGGCATTGCATGTGGTATAGCCAGGAGATCAAACAATTGTCTGGCAGTCTTAAGTTCTAACTCTTTTTAGTGAGCTTGACTTATTTTGGGGGCTGAGAGAGCTCTGCGAGAACTGTGACTGGTCCAAGGTCACCCAGCTGGCTTCAGGTGGAGGAGTGCAGAATCGAATCCGGTTCTCCAGATTAGAGTCCACCGTACTTTACCACTACACCAAACTGGCTCTCTTCCTAGTCCAATACTCTAACCATTACACCACACGGTCCCTTTCCCAAAGGCTCAATGGCCAGTTACCCTAGGATTTGTGTATGGGTACATGGGTCCAGCACTCTCATGAGAAAACCTGCCTGAGCACACTAATTAGCGTGCCTGGGGGGGGGGGGCGGTGAGATGGAGGGAACCTTCATCCCTGCATGTTCTAATTTGCTGTGCTCCCTGCTAGAGCTGTGGTGGCTCAAGTGGTTAAGATGCTGAACTGCAGGCTGTGGAAGGTCAGTAGTTCAGCAGTTCAAGACCCAGGTGCCGCATGACGGAGTGAGCTCCCGTCTCTAGTTCCAGCTCCTGCCAACCGAGCCGTTCGAAAGCAAGAAATTGCAAGTAGATAAATAGGTACTACTCTGGTGGGAAGGTAACAGCGTTCCATGTGCCTTGGTGTTTAGTCATGCCGGCCACATGACCATGGAAACGTCTTCGGACAGTGCTGGCTCTTCGGCTTTGAAACGGAGATGAGCACCGCAACCCTAGAGTCGGATTCGATGGCTTTCGAGCAAGGGAACCTTTACCTTTACCTTTTACTGCTAGAAAACCTGTTTCTCCCCCCTGCTGGGTGTCATTGTTTGCCTCCATCGATAGGCTGTCATTTGCCTGCTAGAGTTCTAGTCATTAATAATGTATTCACCTGAACTGGATAGCCCAGGCGAACCTGATCTTGTCAGATCCCAGAAGCTAAGCAGGGTCGGCCCTGGTCAGGACTTAGATGGGAGACCACCAAGAAAGTCCAGGGTCGCTACACACAGGTGGGCAATGGCAAACCAATTTTGTCCATCTCCTGCCCTGCCCTGGATGGCCCAGGCTAACCTGATCTCGTCAGATCTCAGAAGCTAAGCAGGGCCAGCCCTGGCTAGTATTTGGATGGGAGACCTCCAAGGAATACCAGGGTTGTGCCATGGAGGCAGGCAACAGCAAACCACCACTGAATGTCTCTTGCCCCGAAAACCCTACAAGGTTGCCCTTAGTCAGCTGTGACTTGATGGCAACAACAACATCAGCGATAATGTATTACTAACTATAATTCTTCACCACGCGCACATTTATGGTGGGTGCTTTGTTCAATCCCGTCTCTGTCCCCCTCAATCATAGCCTGGGTGGCTGCGGCTGAGGTTGTGAGGTGAAAAGTGGTGAATGTGGCTTTAAAAAAAACCATTTTATTTATTTATTTTATATTTATACAAATCATACAAAATATGTGTACAAACTTTCCAAGTGAATGTGGCTTTAAATAGGCTGGAGAGACAGGTCCCTTTCAGCCTTATCCTCTATACCTGATCTTATGAAGCTCCAATAAAATATTTTTCTGGAGACGCCAGTTTGGTGTAGTGGTTTGGTGTAGTGGTTAAGTGCGCAGACTCTAATCTGGGAGAACCGGGTTTGATTCCCCACTCCTCCACTTGTACCTGGCTGGATGACCTTGGGCAAGCCGTAGTTCTGATAAGAGCTGTTCTTGAAAAAGAGCAGTTTGTGTCAAGAGCTCTCTCAGCCCCACCCAGCTCACAGGGTGTCTGTTGTTGTGGGGAGGGGAAAGGAGTTTGTAAGCCGCTCTGAGACACTTTTGGGTAGTGAAGGGCGGGGTATAAATCCAATCTCTTCTTCTTCTCTCAGAGCTCTCTCAGCCCCACCCACCTTACAGGGTGTCTGTTGTTGTGGGGAGGGGAAGGGGAAGGAGTTTGTAAGCCGCTCTGGGACACCTTTGGGCAGTGAAGGGCGGAGTATAAATCCAGTCTCTTCTTCATCTTCTTTTTCTGTGTTGGTCTGCAGTAGAACAGATTTGAGTTTAGCAGCACCTCAGAGACCAACAAGAGCTTCAGAGTATAAAGATTTTGCGAGTCAAAGCTTAAAATATGTTGTTCTCTGAGGATTCCCCCAAGACAGCTACAGATGGCTGGCTGCTTAACAGCCATTGTATTTATTCGCGATTTTGTTTCAGTGCAGGCTGAAGTTGACTGTGTCCCTTGACCAAACGACAGACAAATGCACTTTTATGATCTTGCCTTTAAAAGCGGTGCATGTTTTCTGTTAACAGCCGTGCACAGGCTGTTCCTGGTTTCAGCACTTGGAAGGTGGACAGCTCCAAATAAAAATCTGAAAGGGGATAAAGGATTCCGCCTTTCCCCGTAACACTCCATCGATGGGGGCCACTGTGGTGCAGTGATTAGAGCAGTGATGACGAACCTTTTAGAGACCAAGTGCCCAAACTGCGACCCAAAACCCACTTATTTAACGCAAAGTGCCAACACGGCAATTTAACCTGAATACTGAGGTTTTACTTTAGAAAAAAAAACTCACACATTAACTTAAGATGATCCAAACAAAGTAAGGAAAGCCATCCCAAATGCTTTCATTTACTTAAAATGATTTGGCAGAGAATTCGACGGTCTGGGCCTGGCTGGGGCGATGGCACGCGTGCCCACAGACAGGGCTCTGAGTACCACCTCTGGCACCCGTGCCATAGGTTCGCCACCACTGGATTAGAGTAACAGACCAGGATCTGAAAGGCTCGGGTTCAAATCCGTGCTCTGACACAAGCCTGGGGGGGGGGCCTTGGGCCCATCACGCTCTCTCTGCCCGCCTTACCTCACGGGGAGGATCAAATGGAGAAGGGAAAACTCATGTGAGCTCCTTGGAGGAAAGGTGGAAAGAATGTACCAGGCAAACAAAAGTAGTTGTTTTATTTCATTGAGTTCTATCTAAAGTGTTTTGTAGCTGTTATCTGTGGAAGGGCTGTGGCTCAATGGTAGAGTCTTGCATGACGTGCAGAAGGCCTCAGGCTCAATCCCTGGCATCCCCACCTAAAAGAACTGGGTGGTAGGAGATGTAAAAGACTCTGCCCGAGACCCTGGAGACCTGTTGCCAGTTAGAGTAGACAGTACTGGGTTTGATGCACCAAGGGTCAGATTCGGTAGAAGAAAGAGAGAAGAAGAGATTGGATTTATACCCCACCCTTCACTACCTAAAGGAGTCCCAGAGCGTCTTACAATCTCCTTCCCCTTCCCCTCCCCACAACAGACACCGCTGTGAGGTGGGTGGGGCTGAGAGAACTCTGACACAAACTGCTCTTTCAGGAACAGCTGTGCCAGAGCTTGTGACTGACCCAAGGTCACATCAGCAGGTGCAAGTGGAGGAGTGACATATGCTCAATGCTGGAAACAGGAAGGAACTCCCGGAATTTGGGAGTGGCTAAAAAAGTTACTTTTTATGGCGGAAATGGATAAAATGACAAGAAAGCTTAAGAATCAAGAAGCAGAAGAATTTTTTGCAGATTGGAAAGACTTTAAAGAATACTTAGAGAAATATTGGGATGTAAAAAAACAACTTACTTGGCTTTGATAACTATTGAAAAAAGAATGTTATTTAGAATAAGTTTAAACTTATAAGAGCTATAGTTAAAAGATATGTTACCTGTAGAATTTGATCAAGGAACAAGTGGGAAAAGAGGGAAGCACAAGACTTGGGCTGGAGGTTGGAGCACTGTGGGAAGCCAGAAGGGGTGGGTAATTAGGAGAAAAGGAGATATGACAGTTTGTATGGTGATGTATAATTTGACTTATTGATATATCCTAATAAAAATTGTTTAAAAAAACGACACCCTGAAGGGCCTCTCTTGAGGACTGCCCTTGAGAGAACAGCTCTGAGAGAACTTGTGACTGACCCAAAGTCACACTAGCAGCTACCTGTGGAGGAGTGGGGAATCAAACCTGGTTCTCCCAGATTACAGTCGGCACTCCTAGCCACTACATCAAACTGGTATAAGGCAGCTTCCTGTGTATTCCATCGCTAGTGATATTCAAAACTGGAAGGGATGCCATGGGGCCATGAAATCCAGGTCTCCACTTGGACCGAGACTTGAAGTGATTGATAACCCTGCCTGATCTTGTCTTGAAACCTGGATCCTGTGAACCAGATCCCCCAAATCTCTTCAATGCCGCTTGCTCCTCTGACATTTCCTTCAGATGCCATTGACATTTACATCCTCACAAATGTGAGCAAGTGTGTGTGTAGGTGTGCCACCTTTCAAACCATCTTCTTGTTGCATGTGTGAACATCAATCAATTCCCATTTAAAGCTGCCATTTTCTCCTAGTTTATTTCCCCCCATACATTCACAGGGAAAGTATTGCATTTAAGAGTTTTAGTGGGGGGACGACCCAGAGTATTTACTTCAAATAATCCAATGACCCCTCGGTCTTGGGCAACATAAACCACACCATTAACACCATCCCATTCAACTCTCACATTGAACTTCCACAATCAGACAAGATCAGGCTAGCCTGGGATATCTAGGTCATTTAGGTGTTATTTGGTCAGTCTTAACAAAGGTATTTTGTGGCTTGTGTTCTACTTGTCAGCCAAGAATTGATTCTCAATGCAGTTCACAGGAATCAAAATCTAATAAAATGGTACCATATTCAGTGTTTCACAGGGAGTGTGTTCTCGAGAAGGGTTGGATCCAGGCATGGTAGTACTTCACAAGGGCTATCCTTCTCTAGGTAAAGCCAATGAATAATGGTCTGATTTTGCTTTTAAGGCCCTGTTTTCTTGATATTACTTTACTTAACCTTTTAGATTGTACTTTTTTTATCTGATTTTATTTATCTTAGCCTTGTTTGTATCCAATTCTAATTTACCCTCATATGTCATTAAAGGTTTTGAATTCGGATTTGATTACAACAGTAATAAATAATGCTGTTCTTGCAGGGCATTTTATGGGAAAGAAAAGCATGCCAGGCTCTTCTCGCTTACCGTCTGCATCCTTGGAAAGATCCGAGCCAAACAACACCCCCAAGGCGTTCCATCCAGTGCTCACGGATGTCTTGGAGAACATGAAGGACCTGCTGACGAGGGAGCTCCTTAAAATCCTCCTGCAAGAGAGGATACTGGAGGAGAACCGAGGGAAACGTGATCTCAAGGACCAGGTGAGAGGTTGCCCCCCAAACCTTCTGAAGTGTACAGGTACGCGATGCCTCCTAACCTTCCCTGTGGCTAGCTGAGTGAATATTGAGCAGAAGAAGAGAAGAAGAGATTGGATTTATACCCCGCCCTTCACTTGGAGTCTCAGAGCAGCTTATAAACTCCTTTCCCTTCCCCTCCCCACAACAGACACCCTGTGAGGTGGGTGGGGCTGAGAGAACTCTGACACAAACAGTTCTTTTTCAAGGACAGTTGTGCCAGAGCTTGTGGCTGACCCAAGGTCACATCAGCAGGTGCAAGTGGAGGAGTGGGGAATCAAACCTGGTTCTCCCAGATTAGAGTCTGCACACTTAACCACTACACCAAACTGGCTCTCTACATCAAACTGGCTCTCTACACCAAACTGGTGATTGTCATACACTGGGGTCCCCAATGTGGTGCCCATGGGCACATGGGCACCTGCCAACACCTTTCCTGTCTCCCGCCAAGTGCTTTTGGAAAGCGGGGAGGGCTTGGTGGGGCTTTTGCCCAGCAGGGCCTCAGTTTGATGTGCAGATTAAAAGGTCTCCTGTCAAACGAAACTCCTGAGTGAAATGTTGACAGAGTTGCTCTTAGAGTTGTATGTAACCTCAATTTCTGACACTTTGTGATTGGCAAACCAAAACAGAAGGGGGGGGGGAAACAGCCCAAGGAAACAACAAAGTTGGTAACCCAAAGGTTGGGTGAGGGAACTTTATGAGAAGTAAATTAAGCAAAATACATGTAAAAAGAGGAGGAGAACTACCTCTTGGGATACCAGACAGGAGGTACCACTATCTTTGTGTTATTCCTCTCACTTGACTGTGCACACTAAGGTAATAACCATCCTATCTGTAGTTTGTTTTCTAACCTTGGGTATTAACAAAGATGATCTTGCTTTTAGCCTTATAAAAGGCTTGAGTTAAAGTTTTAGATGAACACCTCCTGTTGGCCAGTTGATTAATCAGTTCCTGGGCTTGTCTGTAGAAGTCTGGATCCGAACTACAACTACAAGTCCTTCTTAATCTCAAAAGTTGGGAATAGGGCAAATTCTTTTTAAAGTGATATGTATGGAAGCTATCACCTGCTAGATAGGAATTGGCGTCTGTAGGTTTCCTGTAGACATCAGTTTCTATTGTGGTACCAACCTTCTTAGCGCCACATAGAAAAATTTTCGTCTAGACCTATTATATGTCATATCAAGTTTAAATGTCTTATGGACACTGTTAATGTATTGACCAAAGCAGGTTTGTAGTTCCTCCGTACCCTCCCAGATAATGAAAATGTCATCTAGGCATCTTTTATAAAGGGCAATGTATTTCATATAGATGTTGTTTTCCTGAATAAGGTTGTTTTCTAATTTCTCCATTTAAAAATTGGCCAACTTGCAGCCCTTAGCAGTGCCAGAAACTTGCCGGGGGGGAAAATGCTATTCTGAAATAGAAAGAAAATTTTCCTAAGGCATAATTTGACTATCTGGCACAGAAAAGAGGTAGCTGGATATGAATTCTGCTCTCTCTCACGTAAAACATCCAAAGCCTCATCCTGTGAGATATTGGTATGAAGGGAATCAACACGCACTGTCACGAATAACACCTCCTCAGTATGTAATTGTATACTGTTAATGTGTTTTTTAAAACCCACTGTATCCCTTAATTAGGATCTAATACTGGGAACTAGTGGTTTTAAAAACAGATCCACGTAGAAAACTAAAGGTTCCGGAACTGATCCACAACCAGATACTATAGGTCCTCCTTGGGCTGGGGGTGTTCCCTTATGTATTTGGGGAAATAAATAAAACCAGGGCACCCTGCCTTCCATTTGCAGGAGAAAATTGTACGTGGGTTTGTAAATATAGTTCTCTACTAGGCCCTCCTCCAAAAGTTCAACTATTTCCATCTTAATTCTCTTGTTTGGATTTTCAGCACTCTTAACATCATGTGCCCGTATGATTCAATGGTCTCTTTAACATAGGCCGTGATCACACGGGCAGTTTGGCCCGACATGGCCACTCCTCCACTCCGGATCAAACGGGCGCAGTCAAACAGCCACATCCAGCAGGCGTCCCCCAGCCATACTTATCCTGTCATGGGACGACTTGGAGCCGGGTTAAAAAGGCACCACATCACAAGTGGTGTTTTCGGTTCCCCACACAGTCATTGCACATGGCCGGATGTCTGAACACGAGGGAGCACACGCAGAACAGATTTGGCAGTCTGAACCTACAGATCTGTCCTGCCGCTAGGGAGGCATTTAGAAAAATTGCCTATGTGCATGTCCGTGCATGCGCACTTATGCATGCGCATGAATGGGTTAGTGCTGTGAGAAGTTTTTTAGGTCTGATTGTGAATATTTTAAATGAGTTTTAAGCTTTTTAAAATGTGTACACCTTAATAAATTTTGTATGTTTATTATATGTAATGTCAGCTTAACCCTTGTGGATTCATAGCAGCTTTTTGGGTTGAGTTTTCTTTTTTTCCCTTACCCCCCCCTTTTTTTCTTCTCCCTTTTTTTCTTCCTCCCTCCTTTCTTTTTGTTCGTGTGGCTGATATGTCCCACGGCACTTTAAAACGGTTCAATTAGAGGCAGCACCATATTGCGCCAAGCCACCAGTGTGACCACAGCCACAGTCTTCTCTGTCCCACACTTACAGCTGCACCTCCCTTATCAGCCAGTTTAAAAATAACTTCACGATGTTGGCAAAGATGTTCTGAAGTGCTTTCCCCCAGTTTGTTTAAATTATGGCAGATTAGTATGTCTGCATGTTCAAGTCTGCTTACTTTCTCCAGGACCAGGTCTTGAAATACAAGAATCCTTGGATTTTTTTGTGTGTGGGAGGGTTAAACGTGGACTTCGGCTTAAAGCATTCAATTATGTATCTTGTGAATTACTGGCCTCATTATCCCACTTAAAATAATCTGCTGGTTTAATCTTCCTAAATAGGTGCTGGATTCCTGTCATTAGTTTATAGGCGTTCAGAGGTGGCACTGGAAAACCTTAACTCAATACTGAAATTCCGGCAGAAACAAAATTGTACCCGGAGGGCTACGCAGAGTATCCTCTTAAGCAGACCTTCTGCCTGAAATGCTGATGGGTTACTTATTAGAGTTGTACAGGGGTCATTTCATAGAAAAAGAGGTGCAGGAGCTCATTAGCATAACTTATTAGCATAACTTGTTTGCATATGCCACACCCCCTGACATCACCGGAACTGTGTCAGAAGGCAACACCCAACGCTCAGGCTCCACTGGACTGTTTTGGATTGCTGGCTATGGGGGGGGGGAAACGCGCAGATCTGCCCTCACAGAGGAGGGAGAGCTTGTACCTGAATAAAACTTGGCCTTAAAGGTGCCACTGGACTGTTTTGGACTGCTAGCTATGGGGGGGGGAGCGCATAGATCTGCCCTCACAGAGGAGGGAGAGCTTGTACCTGAAGGAG